>NC_041230.1:31437324-31511712 GCF_002837175.3 Physeter macrocephalus
GAGGGTATTATGCTAAGTGAAATAAATCAGACAGAAAAAGACAAATGTCACGTGATCCCAGTTACATGTGGAATATAAAAAAACAAAACAAATGAACACAACAAAATGAAAACAGACTCAAAGATACAGAGAACAAACAGGTGGTTGCCAAAAGGGATGGGGGTTGGTGGGTGGGTGAAATAGTTGAAGGGAATTAAGAGGTACAAACCTCCAGTTATATAACAAATAAATTATGGGGATGTAATATATAGCATAAAGAACATGGTCAGTAATATTTTAATAACTTTGGGGACAGATGGTTTACTAGACTTATCCTGGTAATCATTTCATATGGTATGCAAATGTGAAATCATTATGTAGTACATACCCCTTAAACTAAACTAACATAATATTATACATCAAATATATTTCAGTTAAAAATTCTAAAAAATTTATAAAAAGAAAAATGGCAAGAAATAAGAAAAAAAAGAATAAAATAGGAGATATCACTACAGATCATGCAGCAATTAGATGGTAATAAGGGAATACTGCAAACAACTATACACTCAGCCTTGTAGAAGTGACTTATTCCTTCAAAGCCACTAGCTACTATAACTCAACCAAGATGAGATAGATGATATGAATCATACTAATACAATTAAATAAATAAATTCTAAATTAAAAAGCTTCTGAAAAAGATATTTTGAGGCCCAGATCATTTCACTGGAGAATTCTACAAAACATTTAAGGAAGAATCAACACCAATTTTCACAATATATTCCAGAAAATAGAAGAGATGAGAACACTTCTCAAGTCATTTTATTAGGTCAGTATTACCTTGATACTGAAACCTAAGATAGTGTATAAAAGAAAAAAAAGAAGAAAAATACAGAAAACTATAAACCAATACAGACCAATATCTCTCATAAATACAAATACAAAAATTGTCAGCAAATTAGCAAACAGTGTATAAAAAGTTATATATCATGGGGCTTCCCTGGTGGCGCAGTGGTTGAGAGTCCCCCTGACGATGCAGGGAATACGGGTTCGTGCCCCGGTCCGGGAAGATCCCACGTGCCGCGGAGCGGCTGGGCCCGTGAGCCATGGCCGCTGAGCCTGTGCTCCGCAACGGGAGAGGCCACAACAGTGAGAGGCCCGCGTACAGCAAAAAAAAGAAAAAAAAAAAAAAAAAAGTTATATATCATGACCAAGTAGAATTTATTCCAGATATGCACAGCTGGTTCAACATTCTAAAATCAGTCAATGTAATTCACCATATCAACAGCCTAGAGAAAAAAAATCATATCAATTAACACAAAAAAGCATTTAACAAAATCTTATACTCATTTATGATTAAAAGAAAAAAACTTTCTGCAATTACAAGTTAGGAATAGAGGGGAGCTTCCTCAACTTAATAAAGAGCACCTACAAAAAAACTTACAGCTAACATCATTCTTGACAGTGAAAGACTGAATACTTTCTTCTAAAATCAGGAATGAAACAAGGATGTCCACTCAGGTCTCTTTTCTTTAACACAGTATACTAGCCCCTAGTATATCAATTCCTATCAAAATCCCAGTAGGTTTTTTAGAAATACAGACTAGATTTTTCTAACATTTTTTCTGGAAATGCATAGGCCCTAGCTAACTATTGACAAAGAAGAATAAAGTGGGAGGAATCGCTCTACAAATATTAATGTCTACTATATGGCTATAGTAATCTAGACACTGTGGTACTGGCAGAGAAATAGGCACATAAATAAATGGAATAGAGTAGAGAACCCAGAAATGGAACCATAAAAATATGTCCAACTGATTTTTGACAGAGTAACAAAACCAATTCCATCGATGAAGGATAGCCCCACCTTTTCTTCAGTTAAAAAAAAAAAGAGAGAGAAAGTCTTCATGACCTAAGGCTGGTTAAAGAGTTCTTAGACTTAATATCACCAGCACAATCCACAAAAGAAAAGAAATGGTAAATTGGACATTATCAAAAGTAAAAACCTTAGCTCTGTGTAAGCCCATGTGAAAACAAATGGTGGTGCTTCCTTACTCCTATTATGCAGTAAAAGAAATCACTGTTGAAAAGAAATGCATGCAACAACTTGGATGAATCAAGTACTTATATTACTAGTTGATTTCCTTCATTTTCGAGGAGGCTTGATTTTATACAATATTACAGTGTTTGTGTCAACTTTTCCTTTAGTCATAGGTATATTACTTAGTCCAAGAATCTAGTCTTTATTTCTGAGCCATGCCCATTGCAGAGTTTCAGTAGAAAGTTTTTATCATACCCTTTAACTAGGCGTGATTCAAACTTCAAGATGTGCTACCCCTACTGTTAACAGAAGCTGAGACCTCTGGTCAGAGTTTCAATAATCTAACTGTTGTTTTCTAAGAGACTTCTTGGAGCTGACATGTGCACAAACAGTTCAGGGTCATACAGAGTTTTGTGGGAGGTTTATATGCATATTTAGGTATTCCACTTTCTATGATTTCCTCCTCCATTTCCAGAGACCCTTGTATCCTAAACTCCATTCTGTAACACCTCAATCCAATAAGATTGTTTCTGCTATTTCTGCTTGAGTTATAGCTGCCCCACCCATTGCAAACCCGGAGAACTTTAATGGGAAAGGCTCTTTAAACACAGATTTTATCCAGTGATGTACTTTCTATCATTAGTCCAATTCCTTTCAGTTTTTCTCTGCTCTTGTCTTCAATGCATATAAACTATCATTGTTATCTACAGGAAGATTATTCCCAGATAAGCTACCCCACTGCTCTTCCTAGAACTGGAACTCTACCTGGGTGCTTTAGAAGTTAATGATTTTCTCTAAAGAAGCTCACTGTACTAATCATGTTTTTTTTCCCCTTATTTTCTGATGCTTTGACATCTTAGAGCCTTGCCAATACTGGAGGCACTATCCTTCCCAAGTTTAGCTAATTCCTAGAGATAATAAACAACTCACCTGGTAGGATATCTATCAAATGTAACACAACTAATCCAGAGCGCACACTGCCAGCCACCTCCTCAGTGGGGTTCTTACTCTGAGCCATTCTTTTCTTGCCCTAATCACCCTGGACCAGGTACCAGACAACTAGAAACAGCTCCTACACTCCAGGACTCACTAAAACTATTCAAACTAGCTAATCCTAAACCTGAAACCACCTCTTCCCTTCCTTGTTATGAAACTAGCATAAGGACTCTTGTTCACATTTTCCTCTCACTCCATCTCCCTCCTGACTGACCCTGGTACCTCCACGTAGCCCTGTGTGGCATGCCCTGCCTTCTGTTTCTAAGGATCTGTGAGTATAAAACCTTCTTCTTTCATGACAGTCATTTCTATGTCTGCATGTCTTGGCATACCTGATTAAAGCAAATCCCACATACACTTAAAACACTAATTTAGCAGATAAACATTTCCAGAGTTATTTATCTTACACAAGTTTGGGAAATGCTGTGATGGATATAGGCCACTAAGAGGGAAGTGATGTCTAAACTAAATCTTGAACAATGAGTAGAAGTTATCCTAGCATGAGATTTCTAGAGAGATAATAATAAGAGGTATAAAAAAGAACAAGGGTGAGAGAACATGAAGACCTACAGCATGGCTGGAGTAAATGTCAAGATTGAAAGCTGGAGAAGATGGCCTGAAATAAATATCATGATGGCCTTATAAGCATTACTGAGGAGGTTGGGCTTTAATTGGTGGTCCATGGGGGAATTCACTGAAGGGTTTAAGTTGTGAAATGGCATAATTAGAATGCAACTAGGTCTTTTGACTCGTTATTTTCTCTTTTTAGTATATCGTATTGTCTACCTTTCAGAATCAACAGCGAAATTTGTCCCCTTGCTATCCTAAACTTGAAACAAAGTGTAGATGTTGCACATGGCTGTGGTCATAGCTAAATCAGTTCGCACATTTTCAAGTGACACAGCACAAAATATTGTATTGGATTTTTTTCATAGACTGGGAATGAAGGAAATTAAAAATAAGCTAGGGGGCTTCCCTGGTGGCGCAGTGGTTGCGCGTCCGCCTGCCGATGCAGGGGAACCGGGTTCGCGCCCCGGTCTGGGAGGATCCCACATGCCGCGGAGCGGCTGGGCCCGTGAGCCATGGCCGCTGAGCCTGCGCGTCCGGAGCCTGTGCTCCGCAACGGGAGAGGCCACAACAGAGGGAAGCCACAAAAAAAAAAAAAAAAAAAAAAAAAAAAAAGCTAAATAAAATTGATGGAAATAAACTGTAGCTTAAGCAATCTACTGTGTAGGAATAGGTGCTTTTAAATAACGGGAAGGGGACAATCTATAATCACTAAGTGGAATCTGGATGCCAATAAATAAAAGCAAAACCAGGGTAATCATGATAAAGACATATGTCTAATGGTCAATTTGGAAAAAAACCAAATACCTATGACATTGACTTTAAAGCAGAGAAAACAGAAAAATATTTTGATGATAAAAAGCAAAAATGGCCATTTTGTATTTTTAGTACAAAGCACATTGACCAGACCTGAAAATGTTTCATTTGTTTTTTAGGAAGAAAAGGTGAGTGTCATGGAGATACATGCAAAGGTTAAATTGCAACAGGTTGGGTCAATGCAAAGAAGCATGAACAATATGAGGAACTTTTGAATTACACTAGCTCATGCAAAAATTTATTTGATATTATGGAAATAAAATCTGAGTGGATAGGCTCATAAAATATCAGGGAGTCCTAAACCTCATTATTCCAAAATTCTGTTTTATTATTCTTCCTCAATGTCCTTGATTCTGTGTATAATATAGGAGATAATTTCTTTAACACTTGCCTTTGTGTCTGTCTAGTTTATTAGAATTTGCTATAGGTAATATTAATCTGTTAATGAAATCAAAGCTTTCTCCAGGGCAGTGACTTTTTCTGTTTTAGTTATCAGTATATGCCCAGTGTTTGGCATAAATTAGGTTTTCAATGTACACTTGATGCTTGTACAGGTGAATGGATGTGCAAATGAAGGGATTTTTACTGAATATGCAAGTAAAGAAATAGTGAACTATTATTTATTTAGCATTTATTATGTTTGGTACTTACTGATCATTGTTTCATGCATTATAATATTTATTTCACAAATATCTTAAGCCCATTGTCATCAAGTGAAGGAAATGAGGTTATGAGAAGCTATGCTACTTGTACAAACTGACAGGAAGCAACAGATTTAGGATTTGAGCTCATCCAGATGGAGTTTCCTTTTCCATTTAGAATGATTTATTAATTTTAAAATAGTTTATTGATCCCCTTCTATAGGAAAGTTTCTGTGTCTGTCAGTGAAAGATGCAATGGGAAGAAAAAGGTAAAGAATGGAGTCATTTCCTCAGAGCTCACGATAGTGGAGAAAGAGACAAAAAAGGAAAATAGTACATTTCCATTCAGTGGGAAAATTTTTTTCTACTAAACCAAAGCTTATATCACGAGCTTTCAAAGGAGGGAAATTGGTTACCCCGCTTCATGTTAGCTGTGCAACCATAGGCAAATTATTTATCTCCTCTAAGCCTCTGTCCTTTTTATTATACAATTTGGTTAATAATAATGCCCACCTTATAAGATTGTTAAGAAAAAAGAGATAACCTATATACACACTTAATATAGTGTCTAGTACCTGGAAGGCTCCATAATTATGAGTTTTGATGATTGTTTAAATGACAGATGAATGGGCTCTAATCTAGGTATAGTGATAGTGGGGATGATGAATGAGACAGGCATGAACAGGAATCTTGCAAGAGCTAACAATACCCAGTTATGTCTCTAGTAATTTAATTTTAACTGGCAACTTGTGATATAGATGTTCAGATGTGGTTTTCTTCGATTTTTTTTTTATTATTGTAGCTACATTTACTGAACACTTTAGTCTATAACGTGGATGTGTTTGATCCAAGTGTTCCTATTAAATTCTACAGTGATGAAAAAAATTTGACCGTATTCTGTGTTGAAAAATAAAAGTTACACCCAGAGAGCTGAAAGCTTTAACTGACATTGATTCTTATGTTGGCTCTGCTCCTGTATTTGGGCAGGCATTAATTTAATCAGAGCTGGAATCTGCCTGCAGCAAGGACTCAGCAGCTTGGGAAATTGAGCTTTCTGGCACCCTCGCTTCTGAATCCATCATTTGGAATTTGTGGTATTAGAATAACTTGATTGCTTAGATATGAATTATGCATTATGTGTAAGTACGTGTTTATAAACATTCACACTTATTTGCATTTGAATGGCAGAATGACACCGTGATTATTAAAGGAGAGACTTTTATACCTTATATATTACATGAGAGTATTTTGTATGAGATAATAAATTAGTTTTTTTATTATGTACAAGTTGCGCTCATTTAGGAAATGCTCTGTACCTTCTCTGAGCCTCAATTTCTTTATCTTTAAGATGGAGATGATTATAGAATTATTGAAGATTGAAATATATTTTATACATGGGCCATGTACCATATCTGTCACTGTGGTTCTTATTGGATATGTGATTGATCTAGTCTAATTCATTGATTTTTACATATAGAGCAACAATCTCAAAGACAGAAAGTAAACTGACCAGGGAATTGCAGTTATACCGTGGCAGAGCTGGGATTGAAACTCTAGTCTTCCAATGCCCTCATGTATATCTGGGTCCCACAGATAATTACTTGGAGGGTCCATGACCTCTGACTCCTTTTATTTATATCTGTTTTATATTGACATTTGAATGATTCTTTTTTAAAATTAATTAATTAATTAATTTTGGGGGCTGTGTTGGGTCTTCATTGCTGCACACAGGCTTTCTCTAGTTGTGGCGAGCGGGGGCTACTCTTCGTTGCAGTGCACGGGCTTCTCATTGCGGTGGCTTCTCTTGCTGCGGAGCATGGGCTCTAGGCACGTGGGCTTCAGTAGTTGTGACACGCAGGCTCAATAGTTGTGGCTTGCAGGCCTTAGAGCACAGGCTCAGTAGTTGTGGCGCACAGGCTTAGTTGCTCTGAGGCATGTGGGATCTTCCTAGACCAGGGATTGAACCCGTGTCCCCTGCATTGGCAGGCGGATTCTTAACCACTGCGCCACCAGGGAAGTTCCTGAATAATTCTTATCTTATTCTATAGAGAAAGGAAGGCATAAACTGCATTCTCTGCTTCTCAGTTAAAGCCCAGCTACTTGCAAGTCATAGTTAGAAATTTCTCAATAAAATGATTGAAAAACTGCCTTTTATTTATTATTGTTATTATTATTTATTGTTTATAATTTCCTTTATAATTTTAGTAAAATTATTATTATTATTGTTATTTTGGCATAAAAACGTTGTATTAGACAGAATGATGGACCCAAAAGATGTCAGCACTCTAATCTCCAAAACCTATGAACATGTTAGTTTACACAGCAAAGGGGAATAAGGTTGCAGATGGGGTTGAGCTTGCTAATCAGTTGACCTTAAAATGAGATGATCCTAGAGTACTCATGTGGGCCCAGTATAATCACAAGCATCTTTAAAAATGGAAGTGGCAGGCGTAAACTTTGTGAAGACAATCTGTCTTTCTCCCTTTACAGAAATCTAAACTAACTGAGGTTTTGACAGATATCTTTTTTTTTTCAGGGGTGGGGGGAGGGGGGAGTTGCAAAATAGAATCAAGCCTTTAAAGCAGTGGGAAAGAATGGGATGAGGAGGGGACAGATATTACCATTTCTCTGACAGCTGCTGGTAAAAGTGGAGATGTATGTCTTGACTTATGGAAGTGCTCCCTGGAGAGCAGCAAGGCTTTGCAAATGGGTTGGAAGGAACCAGGCCCTAAGTACCAAGCCTCAGTAGATTCCTGTGTTTTACATGTATCCATTATCACAGTTTCCGACTTCAGGTCTAGAACAACAACTACTTTAATGGTAGTAACTTTGAGTAGAAGCACTTAAGTCTCACCCTATGGTTGGATATTGGGTAAAACCAAGCCATCTTTGCACATTTGTCGAGGGCATTTTTGTATGCATGTTTGTGAGTGCCATTGCACAAAAGTCACTGAGATTAAATTTTTGCTAGTCTCAAGGGAAGGACATTCAGAGTTATATTTAGACTGCTTTCAATGAGACAGTAAAATGTGACTGTGCCTACTTGACTTTGCATATACAGATATACTATATAATAAGAAGGTGGAATATTTCTTAGAGCTATATCTTTATTAGGGAAGGAAATCTTTCACATGAGCCCTCAGCAGACTTTGTATGTCTTATCGGCCAGAATTTTATACCTGATGAACCTTAACTGCAGAAAAGATTGATAAATAAAGGATCCCACATTTTAGTCTCTCTGACACAATCAATAGCTGCCAGAAATGAAGAAAGGTGAAGGAAAATGGCTGTGGTTAGGCGAGCAATTTCTACCAGAAGGGAATACATACTTGCTGTGAGTAAATTAAATTTTTATAGTAGTCTAAAAGATGATTATTAAGACATTTCCATTTTGGAAATTAGTATAGAAAACTTTTTACCCAATGGTTTCATCTTGGAAATTCTTCCCTTCCTTAGAATGTGGAGGAAATAAAACAATCATCAGACAAGAAGAATGAGCAATAAGACAGAGGAGTCCTGAGTTAAATAAAACAAGCCTCTAGCATTTTTACCAGAAAAGAATTTGGGAGGGAGTATAGAATAAATTCTTTATAGCTCTCAGTCTTATACTGAGCTGCCATTGAATAAGATAAATAGTCTACTAGTGTGTGACGCAGAGAAACACAGTGTGAATCAAAGCAGGCAATGTTGTTGCTTTCCAAGGCAGTGGTTTGACTAAACTGAGAGTACTATATCTCGTATTTGTCACTGTTTCTTAGGTAGGGTATAATTTCTCTTGAAGGACTATTGCACTAAGTCACTTAATGATACCGAGCTTCTAAGATTTAAGATGTAAAGGAAGAATGTTAAAAGTTGTGCATTTGTTCACTGGGGGGTAAAAGGGAGTTTAAATTCCTATTTAAGTTTGGCAGTTTCCCTCACCAGCAAAGACTATCCCTCTCTCATTTTTTTCTCTTTATTCAGTACCAGTCCATATTCTGCTGCTACTTCCCTCACTCACCACTTTAACTGCAGCACTTTATGTGAGGGGCACAAAGGAATCAGTGCTGCTCTGTGAATCATCTGTCACAGGGAGCCTTAAATGCATGTTTCTTTCCTGCCTAGAGGAAAACTCAGTAAACGCATCCTGAGTCAGGGAGAGAAAGTTATGTGTTCTTAAAAACTAGCATACTTATTATGACTTAAACAGGAAATTGCATATTTGTAGGTTGAAAACCACAGTCGGATAGAATGATCAGCTTTGTCCACAGGCAAAATTACAAACATGCCTATAAGTGTATAGTTCTTCAGTAAAGCTAGTAGGGTAAGGCAGACCCAGGTTAATTCCCTGGCTGTTCATTGGCCACTGTGACAACTTGAGAAAGGTACCCAGAGCTTCAATTTCCTCATCTGTAAAATATAGATAATAATTATACACATCCATTTAGGCTTTAGTAATTTTAAATGAGATAATTACTGTAAATTTTTGAGTTAGGATCTGCTATACAGAAAGTGCTTAATACATATCAGCTATAATGCTGACAATAATAATGCCAACAGAATCCAAATAAGTAGTCAGTAGATACTCAAAGAGCAGTTTTCAGAAAAGAAAAACAGGAAGTTCATGAATGTACAAATATAAATAAAAGATTGAAATATATTAAAAATGAACTCTGAGATGCACAGGTATTGAAAACTTGTCTTTGCAAAGCACAACCCCCAGCAGGCTTGGTCTTTGTAGAGCCACAATAAATGCCTCTTCAAGTTTTAGCTGGATCCACTGCCCCATGTAAGTAATACTATGCTAGTCAGATGTTAACCATTAATGATTAAGAGGATGGGTATTGCCTCATGAATCCACATGGTTCATACCAGTCTCGACATTTAGTAGCCCTTTGACCTTGGGAAAACTGTTTAAATTCTCTGTGATTAAGACTCTGCATTGTAAATTGGGAGCAATTATAATAGTTATCCCACGGGGTTGCTTCAGAGGATTTCATGAACTTACTGTGCAAGCAGTCAGAATAGTGCATGACATACAGTAAGTATTCAATAAAATTTAGCAATTATTAGTGGTGGAAAAAAAAAAATCCCACCAGGTATAAGAGGAGAAATGGCCTGGATCCTCACAGCACGTATTATAGTTTCGAACTGACATTCAACTCAATCAGTTGGGAATAGAACGTGATCTTTTTCTGCATACATTAGGATTTGGTGCCAAGAATAACAGTGGCTTAAATAAAATGGAGGCTTTTTATTTTTCCTCTGAGGATGCACAGTCCAGGAAGTTTCAGAAAGAAGAGAGCTCAAAGGGAAGACAAAAGGACATGCTGTTTCTCAAGCTTGAAGTAGAGAATCAACTGTCATATGACACCTCTATTGAGACTTGACAACACGTTTTTAGTGTAAGAATTGTTTGGAAAAGTTTTACTACCTCAATGATTATTTTTAAATAGTGCAGAAATATATGTCTGCTTTCTAAAGTTTTGGACACCTGATTACAGCACTGTTTGCAGAAATCCAAATTGTGCATTCACCTCTAAAAATAGTTTGGCTTGTGTTATCTTCTGTTTGAGACTCTTCAAGAGCAGGAAGATGATACTGTAATAACTGAAGTGGGGTATATCTGAAAAATAAGTGACAACTGTCATTATTTTACCGTATTTGCCATGTTCTTTCTCAACTTAAGACATCCCGGTGAAAAACAGTTTTGTGAAAAACAGTAGCTTGTCAACCCCTGCTTTTTATTTGGCCTGGTGTACAAGTAAGGGAGACTCCAAAAGGAATGAGTAATAGTCAGTGCTTGTAACTCTAGGAAGGGGATTTACAAAAAAACCTTTGTTCTCTGGAGTTCTATCCTACATGCTGGTAAAGAAGATGCCTGATAGCGTTAGAATCCCTAGTTTGCCTCTGTTCTTATAGGAAATATAAATGTTAAGTCTCTTAGCATCATGTGTTGGAATGCTAAAAACAGGCTAAGTCATAAAACTAGAAAGCATTGAAATACACTGTTTTCCTAATTGTGAAGATATCTTTATCTGTCTATCCATCCAATTCTATAGACTTGCATTTTCCATAAGGGTAGCCACTAGCCACCGATGACTATTAAATTTTTAATTAATTAAATTTAATTTAAAATTTAGTTCCTCAAGTTCTCAAGTCACATTTCAAGTGTTCAGAAGTCACATGTGGCTAGTGACTACCATCCTGCAGAGTGCAGATGCAGAGCATTTACATAATCACAGAAAGTTTTATTGGTCACTGCTGCTGTAGACTCCTTAGGACTCCCTACCCCCATACACACACAGTTCTTCCATCCATGCCTACTCTATTTTTGCAATGTCTCCTTCAATCTACAGGAAATTTCTGTTTATATTTAATGCAAAACATTCACACAGAGAAATCTGCTTCATGCCCTTTTACCTTCTAATTTTGGATTTGGTACTCTGTTGAAAATGATGGATTTTGATATTCTTTATTCTCATGAAATTTTGGGGGCTCTCTGCAGTTATACTCTGTAGGATCTCAATTCTGGATCTCCCCTCCATGAAATGATGTGGGACATATGCGTGGTGGAAGTCAGTTTCCTGCTGTTAATTGACCTCTACCATCCTCATGCTCTTGTACTATCCACACACTGCACTATTGACTTACGTTTTTCCAGACAGCACTTTTTTTTTTTTTAACTACAAACTCCCTCACCTCACTCCAATCTAAAATTCTTATATATGGCTTCCAACTTTTCTTAGAACAAGACCAATAACACCCAACATATATTGAGTGCTTTACTTTGCGCCAGATGTGGTTCCATTTGATTCCGTAGATCACCTCTTTTAATCCTCAATACATCTAAGAAATAGTTACTATTATCACCTCCCCTGACACATCATATAGATGAGAGAATTGAGACAGAAAGAGATTCGATCACTTTCTCAAGTTCACACAGCCAATAAAGTGACAAAGCTGGTATTGGAAACTAAGGAGATTGGTTCCAAAGATAAGCACTCAGATCCTTATATATGGATTTCCTCACTTAGTGACTGGAATATGTCAGTCCCTATGCTGCAGCCCATGAGGTATCAGTGTCAGAAGAGATGGGAATTTAGGTTTTTGTGCTAACTTGTTAGGGGGAGAGAATAAGCTAGAAAACGAACTTCAAATCATTGTTCTCTTCCCTACATTATCCTCTGTTATTTAGCCTGTTCAGGTATTATTTTATAAAGAACTATAACAAGCAATAGAATCATTCAAAAAATAGTTATTTCCATGCTGTTACGTGCTGTGATCTCTTCTAGACACTGAGAAGTTTCAAAACTTACAAACTACAGATGCGAAAATTAACATGAAATGCCAAGTAATGGAATCCTAGTTGACCATACCCTCAAATGACTGGGATTTTCTTAAACACTTTTGCATTTTGCATAAATATAAATTTCACTTATGACAAACTATTGCATGAAGCCCATTTCCTTTTAAATTTTATTCTCTAAGACTACAAAAGCCTGGTATCATGCAGGCAAGAATACAGCCTCCATTAATTACTGTGCCCAAAGTTTCATAGCTGTGGCATAACAAGCTTTGGAATTTATAGAACAATTATAGAATTATAGAACAATCAAAGCTTTATATAACTGCCACAAATGCTAGCTTCAGCACCACAGGTGGGATTTTAGGAAATGCTAGTGCTACTATTGCAAATGCTGTTCAAAATTTGTTGTTGTTGCTTCCTGCTTGCTTTTTTTTTTTTTTTAATTTGGTTGGTTGGTTGGTTGATTTTGTCTCTTTTTGAGCAAAGTTTTCTCTCCTTACATTCCACTCCTGTATAACATTTAAAGTCATCTAAGAATCTATACATCTTAAAAGTGTTTAAGACATGATGATTGCTTTAGCAAAATTACACTAGTCAATCCTTACAGTAATCCTCATTTGCGAGATGGGAAAACAGAGGCACAGAGGGGTGAAATAGGTTGCTCAAGGAGAAACAGCAGGTAAATGATAGAGCAAAATATTGAATTCTACCTTGTTGACCTAGCATATGCTTTTAATAAAATTCTGTTCTGGTCTCTCCCACTAGATCTCCTTTGCTCATCCCCTTTTTCTCTTTTCTGGAGCTGGGGTAGCATAGTAGTGAAATACCATGAACTTTGGCATTAGGGTGGTCTAGGTTAGAATCAGGTCTGGAAAAGTAATTTATGTCTTACAGTCTCCCTCACTCATTAAAATTTGTCAATCATCCTAATTTTTAGAAAATTCTTGGAAAATAAAATGAGACACCCAGTGGGCAGGCAAAAAGTCCAGTTCTTAGGTTCCCACCCCCCTTCCCTCCAGGAAGAAGTCCCCTCGTGCATTTCTTTTCTCCTTTGATTAACAGCATTGTTTCTACTTCATTCTTCACTCTTCTCTCCTGCCACTACCATCCCTTCTCATTCTCTCTTTCTTTCCACCTCTTATTAACAGAATTTATTTTCAAAGTCAGATAATGTCTACTTCAGATGTAGTCCTAGCCCCACTGCTTAATTGAATTGAATAGAGTTATGCAGCATTTTAACCTTGAGTCTATTTCTTCATCCATAAAATTCAATAGGTATTCTCAAAGATCCTTCCCAGAACTTCCGTTTTGCAATGTTGATGATCTTTCTTTCAGACACACTGGGCACTTATAAAATTTTATTCTACAGGTTCTATCCTAACGTTTTCATATTTCCTGACTTCTGTACCTTACGTTAATTTTCTGATCTTTTATCTACGAATGCAAAGTCATTAAATATTTGAAATGAAATGAAACATCTTGCTCCATCACATTTCAATTCTCCATCTGGCTTTTGCAATTGGAATTTAGTGGCAAATGTGATTTTGAGATTTGGGGGGCTGCATGTGAGCAAGAAATACTGATGCAATCAGCCCACATGTCTGTACAGCCCTGAACTTTGTAGTCCCCATCAGTTTCTGAGAAACAGATGGCAAAGAAAATAATCCTAAAATGCTCCCATCGTGAGGCTGTGGGGAAAGGAGAGAGAGAGAGACAGAAAGAGGGAGGGAGAGAGACGGAGAGAGGAAGAGAGATGTTGATTTAGAAACATGCAATGCATTTGTGCAGTTACTGTCTTGAAAATAAAAAGGATTTCACTGGGAGAAAGATAGCCTTTGCCTCTTGAGGAAAGCACAGTGACTGTGTATAAAAGAGTGCTTGAAGACTGGGAAATCATTGACGAATAACTTGTTTGATGTTAAGGGTCTGAAGGAGCAGAAGTAGAATTACTACAATGGGAGATATGAAAGAATGCCATTCTTTAGTTTTTCTGGTTACCCCCAAATCTATCCTCCAGAGACATTGATCTATTTCATAACTTAAGTCAGCTATGGGAAAGACCTTCTAGGACTAGAGCACATATAAGTACCACTGGCCAGAAATTGGTGCCTGAGTGGAAATTGCCAAAAATTCAAAGTACATAATGGAAAAGAACGTGGCTAACTTGCCTTGTTACTTGATGAGAAACAATCAGACAATTGTGGTAGTGGGAGAAATAATTTGGGGGTGTTTTGGTCTGATTTTGCTGCGTAATCGACTGAAGAGGTAGTTTAAAACAACAATTATTGATTCTTGCTGGTGAGTCTGTATGTTGCCTGGCGGTTTGCTGACCTAGTCAGGATGTGGTTGGATAGCTGTGCTTCAGACTGTGGGGAAGCTTGGACTGCTTCCTCCCTGCATGATAGACATAGACCTACACCACATACTCTGTGTCTCCCATGGAATATCGGGTTAGCCAGAGTGTGCTCTTATTCTAGCAATGGCAGAAGCAGAAGAACAAAGAGATGAAATGAGTAAGACCTCTTGGGGTTTAGGCTTATAAATGGCATACAGTTACTTCCATCCAGATCTCATCAAGCAAAGCAGTCACATGATTTTCTAGATATCTATTGCTACAAAACAAGTTGAACAAAAACTT
Organism: Physeter macrocephalus; assembly: GCF_002837175.3. NCBI lineage: Eukaryota > Metazoa > Chordata > Mammalia > Artiodactyla > Physeteridae > Physeter > Physeter macrocephalus. Next base: position 31,452,288 of record NC_041230.1, read on the forward strand.
AGTGGTGTAAAACAACTATTGTGTTCTCTCAGATTCTGTTGGCTAAGTATTTGGAAAAGGCACAGTATGAATGGCTCTTTTCTGTTCTATGATGTCTGGTCCTCACTTGAGATGATTGAAATGATTGATCACTTGATTAGCTGGGCTGGAGAATCGCCTTCCAAGATGACTTCTTCACTCCTATGTCTGGTCTGGGTTGGGTGGCTGGAGGAAAGAAGCAGCTGGGACTGTTGAACACAGTATCTAAACTTGACCTTCACAACCTCAGCATAGTTGGATTTCTTACCTGGTAACTCAGGGTTCTTCCAACAAGTATTTCAGAAAATCAGGCAGGAGCTGCATGACTTCTACTGACCCAGATTCAGAAGTTACCCAGTATATTTTATGTTATTTTCTATTAGTTACAGACTAGTCACTAAAGCTGATTCAGATTCCAGGGGAAAGAAATTAGCCCCCCACTCTTCATGGGAGGAAGGTCAAAGATTTGTGGCTCTTTCAAACCATTATGCATAGCTGAGTTCAAACTCAAGTTTCAGGGAAATGCACTCTTCTTCTAGTGAAAGGGATTGTAAAGTCTTATGACATAAACCATGGACACAGGGAGGTGAGAAGAACAAGGGCTAAAAAATCAACATCCATAAGGAATAGGTGAACAGATGGCCACAGGGATAGTATTCAGGTGACTAGTTCTTTCACATGTGGTGGGTATGGAAAATACAATATGGTCCTCAAGGAAAGGGATACCTCAAGGCCACTTTATGGTTTCAAGATGGAAACCCTAAAAACTGGTGTCCAAGTTCAAGCAAGTGTAGTGCTAGACAGGACACCTGAGGCAGAAGAAGCTTAGTCATAATGATTGAGTTCAGAGGGTGTGATTGTACCATCACATACCAGATCTGAGAGAACAAGATTGAAATAAGATCCTTTGTCCCCAGTGAAGGTAATATCGCCATATTACACTATATCTCTGACCTAATACAACTGAGCTCTGGAGCTGGAGTGTCTAGATCAGTAGATGGAAGTTATTAGTAGCTCTAGCAAAGGAGGTATGGAAAAAGAGAACAATACTCTTTAATAAATTAAACATTTCTAGAAATATTTGAATACTTGAGATACCAAATAAAGATGTGTTCATTGAATTTTAGTGTTATTGATCAGAATATCTAGCACTAGAATAGCTTATAAAATATCTTTCAAAATATTCCAGAAACTGGAGTCTACTAGAACCCATTATATTGTCAAAAGCTTTCCACTCTAAAAAAAAGTAAAAGATGAATATATTCAGTGATACTTTTATCTCTTTTTAAGGCAATATAAATTATTTATTGATTTAAACTATGAGTATTTCCCCCCAAATTAATACAATTTCTGCACTAAAAGAGTACTCCAAATCAGATTTACTAGTAGTAATAAGGAAACTGAACTATCAAGGCCGGGGGCAGCGGGGAGGTGGGAGATGGGGATTATAAGCCACACAGAAGCCAAAATGCCAATAATTTACAATCATACACTAAACTAATAATATTTTCAAGGCTTCCTTGTCAAAGCTCAAGGATATAAAAGTGGGGTATGACTATTTCACTCAAGAATCATTATTTATTTTCCTGACACAAGCAGCTCAGACATTGACAGAGATTAGTTGTGCGATCAATGTTTTTGGTTAGAATTTCCAAAACAAACACCATGAATAGTTAATGCATATAAAGGTACATCTGTTTAATAATAATAACCTTAGTTCTAAATTAATTATTTAAAGACATCTGTATCTTTATAAACTCTCTCTATATAACTGCATTTTTAGAAAGATGTTCACAGAGAGTTCTATCCTGTCGGTTAGGGAGTCTTATGTTGATCATTAAGGACCCTGAGGAAGAATTTACATCAAGGTCTTTATTCTCTGAAGCACAGAGAACTGAAACAGATCAGTTTTCTGTGCTTGCAATTTTAGTATTTTCTTGGTGTTCTGATGATTTAAATATTATTAATTACTAAAGCTGCAGTTCAGTACCCATTTCCCCCAGAAGCGAGTTTTGATTCCTGAAGACGGAAATGATCTAGGACTCTACTCTGAAAAACCATGGGACTTTCAGTATGCCTGTTCACAACACTTAGCACTTTCTAGCTTCAACCGCGTTTATTGACAAGCTTTCCCTAACACATGTAATTAAGCTCTCTGTTTCCCATAGAACTCATTCCATATGTTTATACATGGGAGGGGATAAAAAGATCATTGAAAGATAATTTTAATTAATTAATATATCCATCACTTCTTCTGATGAACAAACTATGATATACATTCTCCTGGTGGCATCTTGAGTGCACATGTAGAAATATAAATTATACACTTAAGGTTTAAACATTTTACTATATGTAAAGTAGGCTCAGCTAAGATAAATAAATACGAATTGAGACCAGTGTCTGCTCTTAAAGGCATATTAGCCATGTATAGTATTTTTAAAGTGTGACTTGGAGACCTCTGAGTGTAATGCCCTCATTCTGTGCTGCTTCTTGTTATACAAGAGAAATATAACCTCAAATGTAGATATAACATACAGAGATACAGAAATATCTCTGTCTCAGAGTTGCATTATTTGGTTCCTGCATATCAATTGTTTAATTAGTAGATTTATCCTATCCTCCAAGGAGATCTTCCAAAATACAAACACCACCACATCATTGCCCCTTTCAGAGGTTCCCTATCTTCTCATTACCTTCAGTATAACAACTAAGCTCCTTTGCATGACATATACGACCTCTAAGCTACAACCACAATTTCTGCAATTGCCCCATAATTTCCTATACCTCCAACCTTCTTTGCATGTGTTGTTTTCTTCTCCTGGAAGGACTTTTCTGCTTTTTATGTTTAGTTCTGATTACCTTTTACAACTCAGCTCTAGTAACATTTTTTTGTAACATTCTATGAACACTTCCCCACCTTAGCCTTTTACTAAGGCCTTTTCGTTCCCGAAGATCCCAAAGTACCAAATGACATCATAGTGTTATTGAGAGTATTAAATAAAGTAATAGTTTTAAAGCAATTGATATAGCATTGATACTTGCTAGATATTAAATACTGGTAAATGTTATAATTATTGTTTTAATTATTTGTTTTAATTATTATTTAATTAAAACAAATAATTAAATGTTTTAATTATTACCAAATACATACTCTGTTGTTCACTTATAATGTATCTTCTAATTATTCACCCATTACCCCTGATTAAGTTTATCAAAGATGAAGCTGTGTTTAGCATGTTTGACAAATATGAATAGAAATGATGATCAGGCAAAAGGTAATACTTATAATATTGTTTTATTTGTTTGGAAAATTCTCATACAGTTTTGGATGAGATTTTATATTTGAAGAAGCTTCTTTATACAAACTGTATCTTGGTTCAGGTATAACACTTTGTATAGTTTAGGGAACTTCTGATTATAAATCTGTTACCTTGATAAATAATGTATATTGGTTACAATTGCCAGCATAGTCTTTTCTCCAGGGATATCAGCTAAGTTACTTAACACAAAATATAAGTGGTGGGATATTGTTATAGCTTCTAGCATCTTTTAAGAAATTTTTGCAATGTGGTAAATTCTGTCTCTGAGTTTTATTCCTGTGGAATCTGGGAATCTGTTTACAGGGTATGAACATCAGTGTCCAAAGTGGTGCAATTCAGATGTCTCCATGAAGATGGGGTATGGCGAGTAAGGATAAGGGCCTGGAGTAAGAAAGCCTGGTGTTTAATCACAGCTCTATACCAATTGTTTGACCTCGGTGAGGTTACATAATTCCTCTATGCTTTAGTATACCTATATATAAAATAATAATAGTGTTAATATTTATCTCACAGCATCACTGTGAGAATTAACCAAGAATTTGTGGCTATCCCACATATTCAGTGCTTCTCACATGACAGGCACTTAGTAAGGCTTTGTCATTATTTTAATTTTTAACAATACTAATGGGACCCTGCTCATCCTCCCAAGACAGGAGCCACGTATCATGGACCAGTGAATATTTGATAGCACCCAGACCATTACCCCTTTCTAGTTTGGACCTTTGCTCTTATTGCTTCAACCCATTACGATGTCTTTGCTTCCCTGAATTCATTGATGTACTTGGTATATGTAAAATGCACAAGTATCTAAAAAGATTTTAGACTTCACCCTCTTATCAGGTCCATTCCATCCCTGAGGTTTTTTATACTAGAGAATAGAGCACATAGTTTCCCATAAGCAAAGTCTAGGTTTTTGTGATTTTATATATATATTTCTTATTTATAGCGGGAAGGACTTACATGTTGAGACATCAAGACTTAAATAGGCACAGCATGTGCACGCCAGTTTAGAAGCAACCCAGATTTCTGCGTGTGTCTGCTTGCAAGCTGTTTGCTTTTTCCTCTCTCTTCCAACTGGAAGTCACTTATAGTCCCTCTCAGAAGGAATTGCCAGCACAAACAATGCAGATTACAAAATGCGAAAAATTCCAAAACGAAAGCACGTGCTCAAATCTCCCAGGTAAATATATTTCACAGTTAAATATTTTCCTTTGCAACTTTCTGTACCAAAGGGGTGATTTTTGCCTGTGGTTCTGAATCTGTGTTGTGTGAAGTCAGGTCACTGTGGGAGAGCAGTCCACATTCGTGTGATTCCTGTTCCCTGGAGACTATTTTATGTGTTTATCATTCAAAGCTATTCAAGAAGGAGAATGTCATACCTGAACTAAATTCCTTGACCGCTAGATCATATGAGCTGACTCATAAAGTGAGGAAATACTAACAAAAGTGAAAGAGAGGGAGTGAAAGAATCTTGTCATAAAGTCTTAAGTCTCTGGGGGATGTGTGTGGGTCTAAAAATAAGATGATGGCTCTAGTATCAAGATGCCTGTGCTAAATCTGAGAATGAAACTAAGCCACAAGAATACCCAGTGAAGAATTAGAGGAGGCTATTAAGCCCATAATATGCACAATAAAACCTGACATGGTCGGACTACCATGCTAAAATCCAGTCAGTGATGGTACTGACTAAAACAGGAGTCTTTTCATTGTATGCCAACAACAGCCCGATAAGGAAGTTGCAGCTTGTATCTCCTCTTGTAGGTAAGGAAACTCATGCCCAAAGAAATTAACTAACTGCCCAGATTCACACAAATTCTACCTAGCAGAGCAGAGCCTTCTCTCCAGCCATGGTATCTGTAGAGCCTGCACTCTTAATGGCTATACATTCTTTTTCACTGGGAAAAACAAGAGAAAAAGGAGAGGAGAAAAGTAACCTTGAGTGTGTGGTCTTTGTTTATCTATCTAGCCATCACATATAAGGCCATTTTATACATATATCCAAAGAAAGCAAAATAATTCTTATCAACCAAATACAGAATTTAAATTATGGAGTATATTTTTGTCAATATATAATGGTATAAAGGCTGGCAATAGATATGGAAACAAAAAGAAGCTGAGCCACTGTCATGGTGCTGAGCAGTAGGCAGTAGAAGGATGGTACAAAAGGGGTAATCTGTTCTCTACTTCTCACTTCTGTGGACCAAGTATTGGAAATAGACCTTCAAAAGTATGATCATTATGTATGACCAGTGTATAAATCCGCACGTTAATAAAAACTATTTCTTCAGAAACAATTCCATAGCTAGGGCAATTTCTCCTACCATATACATTTATAGCATTGTTCTCCTTTCTACTTATCATAACTATCATTCCTTTATGTAACTCTCTCTTATGGATTGCCACTCAGATGAGACTCTCATTCTATAAAGGTAGATACTACTTCATTTGCTTTAAGTTCCACATTATGTGTCCTGTATATTGACACATAGTAACTATCCAATAAGTACCCAATAGGTTAAAAGGACAGATTTGATTTTCTGATTTCCAAGCCTAGACCTTATTAGCGAGAACACTAGTAGACTCTGTCATATATTTAATGATGAGGGACGATGGCTGATGGGAAGGAAACAGACCAGCAAACTAGGAAAAAAAAAACATAAGAATATGACATAAGAATCAAAACAACAAAAAATAAAAGTCAAACAGGAAAGTTTGATGGCCTTGAGCTATTTCGTTAAAGGAGTAAATAGCATTGTATGATTCCATAGTCTTCCCTTCAGTGGATCACTATTTGGAAAGAAAAGCAAACTATGTGAAGAACAATTGAAGTTTTTATAAAAGTTACATTTTAATAATGGCTCCAGTGTTGTGTGTATGTGTGTGTGTGTGTGTGTGTGTGTGTGTGTACACCCACAAAGAGAGAGAAAAAAAGAGATTTACTTTTTAAACCACTTTGAGCAGGAAAAGGAAAACAAATGAATAGACAATAACTATACATAATGTCTCTTTCAAACATGGGCGAAAAAAAGTTCTGCATAAAACCCCAAATCTCTCCTAAATATATAGCTTTTGTTCCATGCCACTGCTTTAACCAATTCAATGACTTATTCTCTCTAAATTTTATTCCTCAACTACTAGCTGGCATCATCTTTTTTTCCCACAGAGACCTGCCGTTAGGAGACTAATGATAATTATCAACAGGACAATATATCTTCAATGAAATGATTATGTCCAACTTAGTATATCAGATGCCAGGTTGGATCTTTTTCAAGGGAGACATCATTTACCTTAGCATCAAAATTAGAGTCACATCTTGACAAACACAGATATAGAAATAAAAATAGAATGTTGTTAATAATCCCAAAATGAATAGTTCTGATTCTAAAGGTACAATCAACACCAGGAAACTCTCCTTTGGTTTTCTCTTATCTAAGGTACAAATAAAAATCATCTTGGAAAAAAAGATGTGGGTATAATAAACTCTCTCTTCCTAACTTTGTGTTTTGGACCAATAGTATTCTTGGGTGCCTTCACATGAACAAATGATCCTCATGTGTCAGACACATAGGAAGAAAGATGAATAATACAACCTAGCAGTTATAAGCAAAAATATTAGAGTTATATATTTCTGTTGTTTTTTTAATCTGTAGAACTCAATAGCTGACTGATACTGGAAGTTAATTAACCTTACCAAGAATTGGGCTCCTTTTCTTTAAAATGGTAATATGAATTCCTAATTCATTGTATAGTATTCAAGAAATAAAACCACATTACATATAGAGTGCCTAGTACATTAAATCTAGCAGAAACCCAGCAATAACACCTACCCTCCTACTCTCACCACACATCCATTCAACTACATCCATGTATGTACTGACAGTGTGCCAACTAAGAAAGTCTTATTTTAAAAGGTAAGGGAATCCATGTAACCTCATCGCAAGTAGACTTGCTATAGATGTGTTGAGTCTCTCACTTTCAAAGAGCTATTGCATTGGAGTTATGGCATTGGAAGATTGCTAGAGGGATGTAGTGAAACTTTTTAGGATTGATGTTCAGTCCTGCTAACATTTCTTTAGCACATTGTCTATAACATGTTTAAATTGAACTGTTAATTGATGTTTACCTGGGTATATGTAAGCTTATAGATATCACATACATACTACCACACATACAAATGATTCTGAAATGTAACATATTAGGAGCTAGAGTTCTTCAGGGAGACTGCCCAGCTTACAACCCTAGTTCCAAAATGTAAAAGCAGTATAACCCTTGGTCATTGTGCTGATGTTCTCTTATCTTTTGTCAAAGGGGGATAACAAGTTTACAGGGTAGAGGTGAGAACTTTACACTGTATATCTGTAGCACTAAGAATGGGTATATGATGAGAATTCAATAAGTATAAGAAGCTTTTCAAGTTACAGTACTGATTGCTGTTGTGCTTTATGATTGTTGTTTGATATTATTTTTGTGGTTGTTGTTATTTAGTAGAACAAGAACACAGGTTTTAAAATCAATAACATCAAGATTTAAATCATTTAATCTCTCTCTGAGCTTGAATTTTCATATTTGTGAAATAATAATGTTGACCTTACAAGATTGTTGTGAGACATAAATGAGCTTTTGTATACAAACTAATTGGCCTGGTGCCTGTCACAATGGAAGCACACCCATTTAGATATTTATATTGATCAATTTTTATATTCATATTTATAAAATATCAGATTAATAATAGTATAGATGTTGTATATAAAGTATATTATTTAAATAATGTATGTTTGCTGGATTCTTGAGTTTATCCTTTCCTGTGCAATATTTTGGTTGTTCATTTTGTTTGTTTTCATGGGTGCTTAATGGGCATAATAACTACGTAGGAAAACAAGCAGATCTCAAAAACTAACCTTGATATATATTTCATATTAGAAACTGAACAGAAAAAAGAAAACTTTTTTTTAAAATTCTATTGTCTTCTGTCTGTCTGATTCTATCTCTGTAGAGTCAAATGCTATTCTTTTCCAAAAGAGAACATATGATTGACATGATGGTCCAAAACAAATAGCTTTTCTTGAACATTAATTGGGAACTCTGCTGGCAAGAAGATTCCAACATCAAAATGGCCTACAGGCAGAGACATTTCTTTTTTTGTTTCTCTGTTCAACTGTTAAAAATATGGCCTGTCTGATGCATTTGTATTGAGTTTGAAAAAACTATTTTACAATGAGTTATCTGGCCCTTCAGACAGAGGGATTTAACTGCTAAACAATATTCTATTGACAGAGCATAAGTAATTTAGGATGAAATGAGTACCTACAATGGATTGAGCTCGATGTTAGCCCTATAAACACAAAGTATATGTGCTTCATGCCCTAAGAAGATTTTAATATAGTGGAAAAGACTGGTATGTCAAATAGAGGCAATAAAAGCAATGAGTTCAATAAATAAATAAATATACTGTTATTTTGGAGTAAAAAGAATATAATGTTTCTTGGGGGTAGGAAGTCTATTTCCAGAGCAGTTGACTACTGAGATTGACTTTGACTATATCCTTGTTTTTTAGGTGTGCAAAAGGGAAGAAGAACATTGAATGGATGAGGAGCATCATGAATAAAGATTTGAAACCAACATGAAATGACAAGGTAAGTTTAGGCACCTATAAACATTGTTAATTGCTTGAACTTAGAGTGTTATAGTAAGAAGAGAAATAGGAGGAATTAAGGCTAAAACAAGAATCAGACGCTTGAACAAGAAGCATCTTTGTTTAAGCTGTGGTGACTAGAAGTCAAGGACAATGTTTAAGCAAAGCAAAAAACATATTCATACAGGTTTTTGTTGTAGTTTAAAGTTACATTTCTCTTTTTTTAAAAAAAAGCTTTATTGAATTTTTACATAAATAGAAAAATGAACCCTAAAACTGATATGTAGCTACAGAAGGCCCCAAATAGCCAAAGCAACCTTGATTAAGAAGAACAAAGCTAGAGGCACCACACTTAATTACTTCAAACTATATTACAAGGTACAGTAATCAAAACAGTACTGATACTCCATTGTATATTCTTGCCTTCTTTGTCATAGATTAATTGAGCATAGGTGCATGCGTTTATTTCTGGGCTATCTATCCTATTCTATTGATCTATATTTCTATTTTTGTGCCAGTACCATACTGTTTTGATGACTTCAGCTTTGTTGTACAGTCTGAAGTCAGGGGGCTTGACTCCTTCAGCTCCGTTTTTCTTTCTCAAGATTGCTTTGGCTATTCGGGGTCTTTTGTGTTTCCATACAAATTTAATTTTTTTTGTTCTAGTTCTGTGAAAAATTCCATTGGTAATTTGGTAGAGATTGCACTGAATCTGTAGACTGTCTTGAGTAGTATAGTCATTTTGACAATACTGATTCTTCCAATCCAAGAACATGGTATATCTTTCCATTTGTTTTTGTCATCTTTGATTTCTTTCATCAGCATCTTATTGTTTTCATAGTACAGGGCTTTTCCTTCTTAGATAGGTATATTCCTAGTTATTTTATTCTTTTTGTTGCGATGGTAAATTGAATTGTTTCCTTAATTTCTCTTTCTGATATTTTGTTGTTAGTGTATAGGAATGCAACAGATTTCTGTGTATTAATTTTGTATCCTGCAACTTTACTGAATCCATTAATGAGCTCTAGTAGTTTTCTGGTAGTGCCTTTAGAATTTTCTATGTGTAGTATCACATCATCTGCAAACAGTGATAGTTTTACTTCTTCTTTTCCTTGATTTCTTTTATTTCTTTTCTCTGATTGCTGTGACTAGAACTTTCAAAACTATGTTGGATAAAAGTGGTGAGAGTGTCTTGTTCCTGATCTTAGAGGAAACGCTTTCAGCTTTTCACTGTTGCATATGATATTAGCTATGAGTTTGTCATTCATGGTCTTTATTATGTTGAAGTATGTTCCCTCTATGTCCACTTGCTGGAGAGTTGTTTTTTTTTTTTTAATCATAAATGAGTGTTGAATAAATGATGCTGGGAAAACTGGACCGCTACATGTAAAATAATTAAAGTAGAACATTCTCTAACACCATACCCAAAACTAAACTCAAAATGGATTAAAGACCTAAATGTAAGACCAGATACTATAAAGCTCCTAGAGGAAAACACAGGCAGAACACACTTTGTCATAAATCTCAGCAATATATTTTTAGATCTGTCTCCCAGAATAATGGAAATAAAAAGAAAAATAAACAAATGGGACCTAATTAAACTTAAAAGCTTTTGTACAGCAAAGGAACCATGAACAAAACAAAAAGACAACCTACAGCATGGGATAATATATTTGCATATGATGTGACCGACAAAGGATTAATCTCCAAAATATACAAACAGCTCATGCAGCTCAATATCAAAACAAACAACCCAATCAAAAAATGTCAGAACACCAAAATAGACATTTCTCCAAAGAAGACATACAGATGGCCAAGAGGCACATGAACAAATGCTCAGCATTGCTAATTAATAGAGAAATGCAAATCAAAACTATAATGAGGTGCCACCTCATACTGGTCAAAATGGTCATCATCAAAAAGTCTACAAACAATAAATGCTAGAGAGTGCAATGAGAAAAAGGAACCCTCCTACACTGTTGGTGGGAATGTAAATTGGTACAGCCACTATTGAGAACAGTATGGAGATTCCTTAAAAAACTGAAAGTAGAACTACCATATGATCCGGCAGTCCCACTCCTGGGGATATATCCATAGAAAACCATAATTTGAAAAGATACATGCACCCAATGTTCATTGCAGCACTATTTACAGTAGCCAAGACATGGAAGCAACCTAAATGTCCACTGACAGATGAATGGATAAAGAAGATGTGGTATATATATGCAATGGAATATTACTCAGCCATAAGAAGAATGAAATTTTGCCATTTGCAGCAACATGGATGGACCTAGAGATTATCAAACTAAGTGAAGTAAGCCAGACAGAGAAAGACAAATATCATATGATATTGCTTATATGTGGAATCTAAAAAAAAAAAAAAAAAATGATACAAATGAACAGAACAGAAATAGACCCACAGATATAGAAAAGAAACTTATGATTACCAAAGGGCAAGGAGGGGGTGGGATAATTTAGGAGTTTGGGATTAACATATATACACTCTATGTGTAAAATAGATAACCAACAAGGACATACTGTATAGCACAGGGAACTATATTCAATATTTTGTAATAACCTCTAAGGGAGAAGAATCTGAGAAAGAATATTTGTGTGTGTACATATATATATATATGTACACATATATATAATACACACACATATATATATACATACACAAACACACATATATATATCTGAATCATTTTGCTGTACACCTGAAACTAACACATTGTAAATCAACTATGCTTCAATAAAAATAAAAATTCAAAAAATTATGATACTGGCATAAAAACAGATAAATAGACCAATGTTACAGAATACAGAACATAGAAATAAACCAGCACCTTATCAGTCAACTGATCTTTAACAGGGGTGCCAAAACACACAATGGGGAAAGGATAGTCTCTTCAACAAATTGTGTTAGGAAAGCTAGATATCTATATGCAAAAGAATGAAATTGGACCTTTCAAACACCATATACAAAAATAAATGCAAAGTGGATTAAATAATTAAGCATAAGATGTGAAAGCACAAAACTCCTAGAAGAAAATGTAGGGAAAATTTTTCTTAACATCATTCTTGGCAATAATTTTTTAGATATGACACCAAGAACACAGGCAACAAAAGTAAAAATGGACAAGTAGGATTATATCAAACTAAAAACCTGCTGAGAGAAAAAAAAACAAATCTACAAAAATGAAAAGGCAGGGACTTCCCTGGTTGTGCAGTGGTTAAGAATCCGCGTGCCAATGCAGGGGACACAGATTCGATCCCTGGTCCAGGAAGATCCCACATGCCGCGGAGCAACTAAGCCCATGCACCACAACTACTGAGCCTGCATTCTAGAGCCAGTGAGCCACAACTACTGAAGCCCGTGCTCTGCAAAAAGAGAAGCCACCGCAATGAGAAACCCATGCACCACAAGGAAGAGTAGCCCCTACTCACCACAACTAGAGAAAAGCTCGCACAGCAACGAAGACCCAAAACAGCCATAAATAAATAAATAAATAAGTAAATTTATTTTAAAAAATGAAAAACAACCTATGAAATGGGAACAAATATTTGCAAACCATATATTCAATGAGGGGTTCATATCCAAAATATATAAGGAACTCATACAACTGAATACCAAAAATACAAATAACCTGATTAAAAAATGGGCAAAGAAATTAAATAGACACTTTCAAAAGAAGAAATTCAAATGACTATCATGTATGAAAAAGTGCTCAACATCTCTACTCATGAGGGAAGTACAAATCAAAACCACAATGAGTTATCACATCACAACTGTTAGGATGAATATTATCAAAAAGACAAAAGATAACTAGTGTTGGTAAGAATGTAGGGAATAGGAAACTCTTGTATACTGCTTGTGGGAATGCCAATTAGTACAGCCATTATGAAAAACAGTACGTAGATTCCTCACAAAATTAAAAATAAAATTACTATATGATCCTGCAATCCCAGTTCTGGGTATTTTTCCTAAGGAACGGAAATCAGGATGGTGAAGAGATATTTGCACACCCACATTCAGGGCAGCATTATTCACAAGAGCCAAGATATAGAAATAACCTAATTGTCCTTCAATGGGTGAATGGATACATAAATGTGAGAAATACATTAAAAATATATATATGTATATATATATATGTATATATGTATGTATGTGTGTGTGTGTGTATATATATGTATATGTGTGTATATATACATATGTATCATTCTGTCTTAAAAAAGAAAGAAATCCTGCCTGACAACATGGATGGAGCCGGAGGACATTATGCTAAGCGAAACAAGACAGAGATAAACAAACACTGTATGATCTCACTTACATGTGCCCCCGTTCCCTGGCCCATCCATCCTTCTCTCTTCCACCCATGACTACTGAAACCCGTAGCAGCATGGGCATGAGCTCTTAGGGTCAGGTTTGGGCACATCTGTCCCATGACTTCTTGGGGTGGAGCATGATACTGGTCGTCCTTGTTCTAGGCTGGCAGATCATTGACCAGAGGCTGTATCTCATCAGGAGATAGACTTTTGCTTTCCCCCAATACAGTTACCACATATGTCCTGATGTGGAGGTTTAAAGATCTTTGGGGGTTGGTCATCTGATGTTGGTTGCAGGGGTAAGCCTGCAGGAAAGGAGGATACCTGACTCTACCTCCCAACACCCCACCCCCATCCAGGGCACAGCATTTCAGTTCATCTGCTGGTGAATGGGGAAGCAGGCACATGTGTGATTAATTTCATGTGGTAAGGCCCATGGACACTTGTGAGGGTCTACACTCACCCTGAAGCATCCCTGTGTCCAGGAGACTTTCTCAGCCAGCTCCATTCTTTCATGATTCTCTCTTCTCCCTTCCTGAGTCAGACTTGTATTTGTCCTTTCTAACCAGTTTGTGACACCAACCAGGGCTGAGCCATTAAATAAGAATTGAGTAATTTTAGAACATGGAGTCAAATGAAGTATATAAAATAACAAGTAACATATATCAAGTCAATATTTAATTACAAATTAATGTTCCATTAGAGTCGTCTATATCCGTTTTGTTAAATACCAGATATCTCTTAACCATCAGAGTATCTGCTGTAGATTAGGCATTTAATAAATATATATTGAGTGAATGAATGGATGAATGAGTGAATGACCAAACTAATGAACATATATTTGCATAAGGGTTGAGAAAATGTATCTTAAATGGTTAGTATAGTAGCTGGCACATAGGGCTGGAATTGGTGGTTGTGGAAGTGGTAGTAGTGATGGTGGTAAAAGGATGATAATGATGATGATGATGCGACTCATCTACCCAGTACAATATATTTTCTACAAAATTACTTTTCTAAAAATACAGATTAATTGAGTTATTTTTAGTCATGGCTTGTTCTCTCATTCTCTCTTATAATCTGTGACCTTGCCCCATATGTTTTCCTTCTGATTGAAATGTTGTTCATCATTTTTTCTCATCCGACACCCGTTTCCTAACTTTTGTTTCCTCGCTAACTCATATTCATACATCAGAAAGTAGTTCAAATATTACATACTAAAGGAGACTGGATATCTGTGACTAGGTCACGTCCCCCTGTATATCCTTTAATTACACCATTCCTTTGTAGGACATATCAGTGTTGTGATTTGGGCATGGTTTTGGTCATCTCTCATATTAACTATATTTTCCACATAGGGCCTAAATTTTTGCCCAACATGGTATCTTGACACATAGCTCAGATCCTGGCACGTATTTGCCATGTAACACACATTTACTTCATAAATTTGTAATTGAAGATGTAAAAAAAAAAGAAATGGTGACTGCTGCAAATGAAGATGGTGGGGGATTTATAGAAATAAGCATTATTCTAATCAGTGGAAACATTTCCAGTCTCTTTATTCCCAGTAGGTTCTCTTTATTGCTTCTTTTTCAACCCTTTTTTGAATTCTTGTGATACCTATTCAGGTCTCTGTGTATATTTATTTGTTTGTTCTTTATGCACTTTCTTTCTTCCAAAAAGCCCCCTTGGCAAATCAAGAGAGGATATTCCTTCTTTGGGCTTTCAAAGCTCCACAGTATAGCCTCAGGTAAAAGTGCTCAAAGAGCCCAAAAGGAAAGTAAAAAGAGTCAAACAAATATGTAACATGACGCCATCTTTCCCCTCGTTTACCTTTTCTGCCTTTCTACTCCACTTTATGTTGCTTGAGTGGGAATTCACCCTCAATAACTTGAAAAGACTTATCTTAAATTCTATATTCATATTTGGAAGATATTCTAGAATAGGTGTATTCATGTTTTGTAGGTCTTGAGTGTAATATGAGTGGAGCCTTCTTTAAGATAAAGAATACAGGGACTTCTCTGGTGGCACAGTGGTTAAGAATCCACCTGCCAATGCAGGGGACAAGGGTTCGAGCCCTGCTCTGGAAAGATCCCACATGCTGCGGAGCAACTAAGCCCGTGTGCCACAACTACTGAGCCTGCGCTCTAGAGCCCGCGAGCCACAACTACTGAAGGCCGTGCGCCTAGAGCCCTTGCTCTGAGACAGGAGAAGCCACCCCAATGAGAAATCTGTGCACTGCAAGGAAGAGTAGCTCCTGCTTGCCGCAACTAGAGAAAGCCCGTGCTCAGCAACAAAGACCCAACACAGCCAAAAATAAAAATAAAATAATTAATTAATTTTTAAAAAGATAAATACAAAATTATGAACGCAAATTTGTATGAAATACAGTATTTATTAAGAATGAGTAAAGAAGTCACAACAGATTATAAACTGAAAAAAAGATTACTAGTACCACATAATGCAGAAAAACATATTTTTTAATTAATTAACTTCTTGAAACACTTCCATAATACTTTTTGTTCCCTAAATTATTTGGCTGCAATCTTATGTTGGTTTTAGATTATTACATTTTATGGAGTGAATAGAATGTTAATTTCAGTCCTCTAGCAAGGATTGTTTATCTTTATTCACTTGTCTCGAATTACAAAGTATATTCTTGATAGGGTAAAAACTATGGTTTGACTAGGCTTCAGTAGAACTAAATCCGTTTTTTAAAAAGTTACACGTGTGTTGGCTGGAGGAATATTCCGCCAAGCTTTAAATTCCAAATCTTTTCTTTTCCTCCTTTATCACATGCTGGTGCTGGGGGCTATAGCATGCATTTACATCATGATACCGCCTATCAGTGGTATAAACCTTTGGAAATCCCTTTACTGAGACAGCTAGCAATAGCTACCACACACAGAGCAACTGAACCACATAAGCATATTCTGCTAAATCTACATAGTCCTCCAGCACAGTTTCTAGTCAGCTGGATCCCCAAAATATCCACAGGGCACCTCAACTCTAACCCAAGGGAGAAGTGAGACTGGTGGGGATTGGGAAGGAAAGAAACAATGGTCTTAGCCTAATTTCTATATATGTGGGAGGTATTCTAGAAGAGAGGTATTCCTGTTTTGTAGGTCTTGAAGTTTTCATCATATGAGTGAAGTCTTCTTTAAGATAAAGAATATAAAATTATGAATGCAAAGGTGACTAATTGAGGTTAAAATGTCTTACTTTGTAAATTTTATAAAAACTTGACCATGTGACTACTGCACTGCCCTCTTTGTAGATAATGGACGCATGCAGATGAAGAGCCCTAAAATATAAGCTTCATTCCCTTTTTGGTAAATGTGTCTGTGCTTAGTACACGGACTTCTCTCAGCAAACATGATTCAGTCATGTCTCTCCAAGGCATTGGATAATACATTAGTGGAGACATCCTAGGGTTACAGTATGGTTGGTATGTTGCCCTTCAGAGGAGGGGTGTGTTGAATCATGGTACTGACTTAAATCCTAAATAGTACTAGATTCTAGACTATGCTGAAGGGAAAATAGAAAGAATAATTATTATCATGCATCTCATAGAAAACTTTTATTGACTGTACACTATGCACCAGACACTATGTCACGTGCTTGCATGCAGTATGTTATTGGTTGTTTATAAGAGGATATCTATCTGCAGTTCCATTGTATAGGCAAGAATGCTGACATAGACAAATTAAGTAAACTGCCCCAAGGACAAGCTGGTGGGGGGGGAACTGGCATTTTTACTGTGGAGATCTGATTCCAATATTGGCATGTTTAGGCACTATATTGTGCTCCTTTATGGTTTGTTTGTTTGTTTTACCAATCCTCAATGCGTTGAAGGGGGATATACTCATCTCTCCCCGTGATATAGAGGGAAGAACCTAAGACTTAAAATGAAACCAAATTAAATTTAAATCTCCTTTAAATATTATTAGTTGAATGAACCAATTACTTTGCTGTTGTCATCGTGGTTTCTTTGCTTCTCATCTGTAGAATGAGTATCTTCAAGTACCTCCTTTATGACACTTCTTTTGAAGAATGATCCAGATAATGCAGGAGACAACTTTTAGCTCACTGGACAAGTTATGTTTCTGAATTTCAGCTTCTTTACATAGTAGCTGTTTGGCCTTAAGCAATTCCATTTTTCTTACCTGCACAATGGGATTCCGTTATTTATTTCCACTGAGGAGAGGATAAAATGCAAAGCAAAGGTTAAAGAGGTGTGCCAATTCTAAAGCATAATGCAAAATGTGT
This sequence comes from Physeter macrocephalus, assembly GCF_002837175.3. Lineage (NCBI taxonomy): Eukaryota > Metazoa > Chordata > Mammalia > Artiodactyla > Physeteridae > Physeter > Physeter macrocephalus. The sequence continues at coordinate 31,469,850 of NC_041230.1, forward strand.
GTGACTAATATTTCCCACTGTCTTCTCTAGAAACCATAATTATTACCATATTTTGACAGATCATATGGCTATTACATTTACAGGTATAAGATATTTGAAAAATCTTGAGCCTGTGTCTATCATTGAGGAAGGCAAGGATATAAGAAAAGGAAGTTTGACTGTTCAGTCAATCTAAACTAAATTCCTGATGGCACAAGTTGTTTCTGATTTGGATGTTCCGTTCCCATTGGATGTAACCAGAGAGACTAGGTAAACTACCAGGTCACTTTTTCTGTAATTTTTTCTTTCACAAAGACAGAATGTGCCTGAAGTTCAGAAATAAAATTTTTAAAAGTAGGCAATAAAATAAGTACAACACAGTTGTTTATACAGTAATGTAACTGCATTTCAGACATTTTCTCCAGATTACCCCTTTCTTCTTTATAATGAGGATGACATTTTCTTTGGTGGTGCTTTTAAAATGTAGACCATAAAAGCCAAAAAAATAAAAAACAGGAATGGGAATTCTTAAAACAGTGCATTCAAGTGCATTATATTAATCACATTACATGTCTTTACCGCACCTCATTTATTCAATTCATATGCCTTCCCCCGACCTCAATTTACTGTGAAAGCAGTGCCTCTCCCCCCACTTTAATTTGGACCCAGCCCAAATGAAACCATGAAAAAAGGCAGATATGAAAAAAGATAGCTGTGGTTTATTATGCTGAGACAGGAAGTAAAAGGACCTCTCAACGTTTCCAACTGAGGACATGACATTTTCAGAAGAGTCAAAAAAAAAAAATGCAAAGTCACCTTTTCCATTTTTCCACCCATTTAATGTTGGTGCAGTCATAGCTGGTTACAAGAAAAGACACGGGAAAGTCACACTAGGGAACACTAATTCACTTTGGGTGATTATCAGAAAGCAGTAATGGGGAAGTTTCCAAAATGCCAGTTTACACAAGATATTGTTGTGGTAAGATTAATGAGCCTAGGGGAGAAATACCCTTCAAGGAGGCTGACAGTTGCCAAGCTCTCTGACATTTCACCATGTGGCCACAGTCTCGTAAAGTCCTTCATAAGCTTGTACTCCACTGTAAGATCAGAAAGGCAAATGAAGACAAGAGCAGAAGTTCATTCTCCTTACGAATTCAGGTTTTTCCTAGTCTAGCTTATGGGTCTCTAATTGCTGCTGTCAATAATGCTTGGCCTTCTTGCTGATCTTTTGTCCGTCAAGCTCCTCAGGAAAGGTTTTCAGCTCTGCGGAAGCAGGAGATTTCAAAACAGAGCCTCTCTCCAGCTAAGCACCTTTATCAAGTCTAATACAGCTTCTAGTTTTCTTCCTACTGCCGCAAGCGTTTAACCTGACTTAATTTTTTCCCAAGCTTACTTATCTGTCTTTTGGTCCTTCACTCTTGCATCATCTTTTCCTGCCCTTCCAAACTTGGCATCAGATCAGAATACAGTCTCTTACCTCTTCTTTCCTGTGGTCACCTAGACAGACAAGCTTATGTATCTTTTTCTCTTTCCTTCCTTCCTTCCTTCCTTCCCCCCTCCCTCCCTCTCTCTCTGATTAATAAGGGAAAGTATTATAGATACTGTCAAAACCATAATATGACAAAGTGACAAGTATTTCAGGATTATATAAAATTATCACACTTCTTGTCCCCAGACCGTGATTTCTAACTGCCCTCAGAAATAATAAATGGATATTTCTTTTGACACATGTTCTTAATTTTTTTTTCCCCCGTGCTCTGGTCTAACCACATATTTCTCTAGCCTACAGTCTAAACACCGTGGCATTTTAATAACCCTTAAAATGAACGTGTTTCATGCCAACAGGCAGCTTGGCACAGAACAAGGTGCTTCCTTATTCAAGTGGTCAATTTGCATAAGTGTCGAGCACTGCGTCTTGGGTTTCTTTCACCATTCATTCCACCGCAGAATGACTGTCATCACTCTCCTTTCATCTATTTTCCTCAATTAAGGAAAACTTTCAGGATCTTCAAACTGGTGACTTGGTAGGTCAGCAACTGGAGTATTGCTAGAAGTTGATATCCAAGTCCCTTTTCCCCCAGTTCTGGTGACAGTGTTCCTTCCACCTCTCTCCCTCCCTCTTTCTAATTCTGCCTTCTGCTAGTAGGACTATCCTTTGCCCTTTGAGGTTTCCACTCCCCACGGTATTTTACCCCCAGTATAGAAGTCCCCTGTATCCCTGGAGCTATACACTCTGTGAAATCTCTTTGGATGATTTGGTATCCTTCTCGACTCCTTCCTATATGTCTCTTTCCTTTGCTGGTACAGAATGTAGACTTGTCTGCACAAGTGGCTCCAGTTCAGATATAGGCATTTTTGTCATTACGGAAAAAACAATTTTCATGCACACGGAGATCTCTGGAATGGGGACGTGAATACCTCTAAGGACCTGTTTTCAGGATCCTCCAACATTGTTATTTGTTAGCACCCCCCTCAGCCCTAGCACCTCAAGGATTACGTCTAAGTATGTCTGTGCCTGCAGGTTCGTTCTGCTTTCCTCTACGGCTCAGTGGATACCAGAACTGGGACAATAATAATAATAATTGGAATTTTAAAAAAGTATATTACTCATGTCAGGTACTAATGCTTTAAAATATTATATCTTTTAATTCCTCTTTTAATTCATCATGGATGAGAAAACTGAGGCTCAGAATTTCGTTAATCTACCCAAGGTGGCCAGTGAATGAAGTGACAGAGCCAGCTTTCAGATTAAGTCTTTCTAATTCTCAAGGTCCTTGTTCTTAACCTTAATGTCAAAGCTGTATTAGACATGCTTGCCCCACTGCAATGAGGTCTTAAAGGAGAGACCTACATTTTGAACCTACACCTAAAGAGCACTGGGAAAAATATTACTACTGAATGCCCATCAGCTAAAGCAGGGCCTGGGACGTTGCAGGTGCTCCATACATATTTATTGGGTAAATGAAATCTAAGGAAGTCTAATAAAAAAATAGAATTGGAAACAAATGTAGGAAACTTTTAACCTGCCAGGTTTCTCTTAATCCCTTAACAATCAAGTGGTCTCTGGACCAGTATCATGGCTTTTCCTAAAACAAGTTTGTTAGGAATGCAGCCTCTGGAGTCTCACCCCAGAAGCAGAAAATCCACATCTGCATTTTAACAAGATCCTCTGGTGATTTGTATGCAAATTAAAGTTGGACAAAGACTGGCCTAATCTTGGTCATAGTACCTGGAGGCAGAATGTCTATGAATGTCCCCTTATCTACATTACAAAAAAAAAATATATATATATATATATATATATTTCTTTATTTTTTTTTTTTCTGCGAATTGAGCAGAGTCTCTGGGATAAAGACACTGCTACCCAGGACTAGCACCCACATCACAGTCCTTTGTAAATAAAGGTATAGCTGAAAAAGAAGGAGTGTTGTCTTCTTCTGTTGGGTAGAAAAGTAGACGTCTGTTCTTTTCGAGGTTCAGGAACTAATCTGCAGTCCTGCCACTGACAGTATTGGAGAACTATATCGTGACAAAGGGTAAACGCTGCACCAACGAGTGATTTCTCTGCCAGTTTTACTCCCTCTCCTCTGCCCCACCAGTAACAAAAAGGGCATTTTCACGTACATGTGGGTGATTACTTATGCCGGAAGAGGAAGGAACTGGTGTAACAAGAAACAAGAAATCTCTCTCTCAGGATGTATGAGGTCTTCAGAAAAATTCTCATGAAAAATAAAGAGCCATATAGCCAATAAATCTAATATTCTGCTATCTCTGTGGCCTCTTTTTTTGTTATCTTTATTTATATTACCTGAGAAATTTTGAGGAAATTGGTAAAGAATGTGTGTTTGTTGGTGGGGATAGTCTTTTGTTAGTTTTCTAATTACATAACTCATAAGCTTAAAAAAATAATTACTTAAGATGCATTCAGTATCCACACTTTTAAGAAAACAAGTAACAATAATTTCATTCAGAGTCATCGATAGAATACACAAAGCTAGTGCGATCTTGGGCTGAAGCAAAAGTACAGAACATTTTCTGTATTAGTGCTCCATTGATAACATCCATAAAATAATATTGCTAGACCTGAAATAGTGAATTCAGTTCTGGCTGTAATACTTTAAAAATACGGGCAAATTGGAATTCGTTTAGTGATGAGATATCAAGATGATGAAGGTGAAACTGAGAAATGATGGAAGGAACTGAGACTATTTCAGAAGGAGAAGACAGATTCTAAGAGAGACGCTTATCTGGCATATACTATGTAGTGATTAGAGAGCCTATGAGTGACCTCACTGTACAGAAAGGAAGTCTGTGGTTGAAAGACACTTGTCTGCAGTAGTTAGAACTACCCTAGAAAGTTTTTGCTACAGAAAATTTCAATGAGAGACTAAACAAATAAGAAGAAGCATACTGCAATGCTGGACAGAGGGATGGTCAGGAATTTAATCTCATTCATTTTTTTAAAATATAAATTTATTTATTTGTTTATCTTTGGCTGAGTTGGGTCTTTGTTGCTGCGCGGGCTTTCTCTAGTTGCGGCGAGCGGGGGCTTCTCGTTGTGGTGGCTTCTCTTGTTGCGAAGCATGGGCTGTAGGCGTGCAGGCTTCAGTAGTTGTGGCTCGTGGGCTCTAAAGCGCAGGCTCAGTAGTTGTGGCGCACGGGCTTAGCTGCTCCGTGGCATGTGGGATCTTTCCGGACCAGGACTCGAACCCGTGTCCCCTGCATTGGCAGGCAGATTCTTAACCACTGTGCCACCAGGGAAGCCCCTCATTCATTTTTATATCCAGGGCTTGTTATTTAGTCAGTGGATGAGCATGAATTGTATAAATGCAAACCTGTTATTTCTTGCCTCAACTGGCCCTTGTGTTTGACCTGCAGCGTCAGTTCCTCCTACCAATCTCAGAGATGACCAGAGATAGACTAGTCCTTAGATTTTGCTAATGGATTCAGATGCTTTAACATTTCATCTAGAGGTATACTGTTTCTCAAGTTCAATAATTATATTACACCACCATGGTTTTCACCATGCCTGTATAAAGTCTCTACTTATTTTCCTTTGACTCCCTTTTTAATGTAAATAAATGTATCTTAAAAGGAAACTTTATAAAACTATGGGAGAGAAATTAACAAGTGTTAATAAAGCGTTAAAGACATGTTAATATAAAACTGGAGACTTCTTTATTAATGTAATTATAATACGTGAGAAAGAAAAAGGATGTAACTTTCTCAGCTATTTGATGGCATTTCGTTCTAGTATCCAACCCCCATCTAAAATCATTTGGAGTATCACTTATACTTTTGGCGAAATGGTCTAAGTCTAGGGCGGTATGTTTTTAATACCCATGGAACTGAAATCGTTGGATGTGGGATCTAGTGCAGAAAAAAATATTTTGTTGTGACTTATATTCTGTAGCCTTTCCCTTTCACACCAAACTCCTCTGGTGTTGTCCTTGGCCTGCATTGGGCATCCATTTGTTCCATGTCCTTTATTGTAGTTTTTGACTTGAACTGATGACTCTTTTTGTTTTCCATTAGCACTTCCATTTTGAAAGCCACTGACCTATTAATGTGTTTGTGTTGCAGCTTTTATATCCCAGAATCCCCAACATTTCATTCCATCTAAGCCACACTATTGATGACAAAGATCCTAAGATTCTTCTTCTTTTTTTTTTTTTCCCCCACACTGTCACCTGCAGTTGAAACACAGAGTCTTAACCACTGGACTGCCAGGGAAGTCCCCTAAGATTCAACTTTTAATACTTATCTGCTTTCTCTAGATAAACTCTGACTAGTTACTGGTAATAAAAGTTTTGATTAGGATAGCATTAGAGGTGAATCTGTTCTACACAATCCAGACCTATTATTGAAAATGTAAACTTCATCCTCATGTTAGCCTTCTTTTTTGAGTCATGTGCTGTGGGTGTGAGAAAAAGGCAGAATGATTAACGGCAGGGTCTTGCATGCAGAGGGGGATTGATTTTTTTGTGCTGAACATTCTGATAACAAATGCTAAATCTGACGTGTCTGTGATTTTACCCCATTACGTTGGAATTCTGCAACTTCCAGGGGCTGTGGGATATTACATAATGAACATAGGCTTTTGAATCTGACAAGCTGAGTATGAATTTAAACTCCCAACTAATTAACTATGAGGCCCTGGGCTAGTTGGTGAATTATTCTGTGCTTTATTTGCTTTCTCAGAATATTGAAATAAAAATGTCTTCATGCGTGGTCAGGAGGCATCTCAACATATGTTCCAATGCCTTTCAACTGAACCTTGTTTAATACCTGTAGGGGGTGACATAGTAGGTCTAAACCCCTGCATTTCTCAGAGTGGTACACAAAAAAAAACCAACATAAAACGATCTTGGAAGGATAATTGGCAAATATTAAATACTTCACCCTGTGGGCGGAGGAAATAAAGGAATCTCAGAAAATTAACCAGGAAAAGTAAGGTTGCTATTCATCACCTCTGAAATGTGAAAACACTATGGGCTGTTTCGAAAAGGACTGTTTTCCACTGTCTAAATAACCAACATAAACTTCATTTGTAGAAATCATATTCTCCAAAGAGGGAACTATATTATTTTTCTTCTTTTTTTTTTAATGACTAAAGGTTTACCTTTCTTGACCCTGTTTAATAATATCTAATTCTCAATAAAACAACATCTAACAAGATGAAAACAGAATATGAATTATATTCAGCCTTCTAAAATGCCCACGTGTGTATGCACTCACACCAAACACACACAAACACACACACACAGGCAAATAACTTGCAAAAATGTTCCTTGATATTCTGACTATGATGGTTAAGAAAAATGAATGTGTTTGGGAATTACAGTTTAACAGTTTAGAAAATGGGATTTAAGATTGATTTAAACAAGGTGATAAGGACCTTTCAGCACTTTCTCCTCTTGTTTTATATAGTTTCATTTTTCTAATAATCATTTTTATGGCCCAACAGTATACCCTAGGTAGATATCTACATGTTTGACATAATGAAAGAATGTCATTACGCTGTTCTGAAAAATTCCCAGTGTAATAATAAGCCAAATAACTTCTCACCCACTACAAATATCTGTGTCAATAGAGGATGGAGAATTACATAGACTGGAGCTATTTCCCAGTCCTCAGACTTCCATATCTGGAAGTCGTTTTTCATAGATTTAAGCTATAAATTGAATGGCATAATTTGATGATGGACATAGAACTGTGTATTAGTTTTTATTTTGACAAAATCATTAAACATCACATAGGTTGAAAAATGAATCACAGGGCCCTAAGCCGGCCTTAGAAGATTGCACTTCATAAACTGAATTGCTCACATGGGCATCATTTTGGTGAGAGTTATAGATTTTCTAGCATCTCTCTGATAGATAGGACTAATATAACTTCAATAAAAACTCTGGATATTGTCAATATAAAATTTTCCCTACCATTGAAAGATGTAAGGTACTCCAACTAATAAATCAGACGACAACCTATTCCTTAAGGTATACTAACATACATACTGGGTTACAACAAGCAACAAAATCATTGAGGTAATAAACCAGAGTCACAGAGGGGCCACTGGAGAAGGTTTCTCTCCATTGCAAGAGCCCAGCATGATGACTGTAGGTATAATATACCCCCAGAATGTTAATTTCCAATAATTAACTTTGCTACATGTGCAGTGATTTAGAACTACATATAAACTGTACCTGAATGTCATATATGCCACTTATATTTATGACACTTCACATGAATTATATCACATAAACTAGTGGTGATGTACAAATCCATTAGGGACTTTCAACTGTAAAACATACGAGTTATGCACTTTGAGTTTAATGTAACAGTTTGTCCATGATATATGAGATTGATACCTAAATATCTGGTTAACTGGTAGTGGTGACCTTGGGTGGGTGAGTGGAGTTTAATCAAATTAGGCCTGAGGTGCTAGGTAGACAGAAAAACAAAACTAAAGAAGGTCTAATTTATGCATTTCTCCCAAATTTTGTGGTTGCTTGAGACTGTATATTACTTAACTTCTCAGGCCTCAATATCATTATTTGAAAATTGAAGATGATAATGAATATCTCATAGGGAGACTATGGGGGTTAAATTTTGAAGCAAGTAGCACAATCCTTGGTAGCTAAGACGTGTTCGTTTCTTTGCCTCATCCGGGCAGGTCACTTTTTACCTTTATGACATACACTACTCTTGATAGTATGCTTTATTTGTGACCCATTGGTTTCTCTTTGATTTTATTTATTTATGGATAATCATTCTCCTCTCCCTTTGTGTTAAGGTTCTCTAGAGAAACGGAACCAATAGGATGTGTATATATATGTATTTAAAGAGATTTATTCTAAGGAATTGGCACACAAGATTATGGAGACAAGTCCAAAATCTGTAGTTTGAGTCCAAAGGTTATCTGCTGTCAGAATTCCCGCTTGTTTGAGGAGGCCAGTCTTTGTTCAATTAAGGCTTTCAACTGATTGGATGAGGCCCACCACATCGGGGAGGACAATCTGCTTTACTCAAAGTCTACCAATTTAAACATTAATCTCATTTTAAAACATCTCACAGAAACGTTCAGAATAATGATTTACTACATACCTGGTCACCGTGGCCCAGCCTAGTTGACCCATAAAATTAACTATCACACTTTTCTATGCAGAAAACTATCATTGTGTCTCCTCATCAAACATCCTTCTTCTTTGTCCAGAATTCTACTCCTGGGCAACTGAGCTTCAAGCTTACTAGATTTTGTTAACTGGTGTACATCAAATTATAAAATAATCACTTTTTTAAAACTAAAATGAGTATAAAATACATTTAATAAGAAGGAGGTAGGTTTTATTTTAAAACCTTGTGGGCTCTAGTCAGGAATGTTGATTTTTAGCGGTCTAAATTTACATTGTATCAAATATATTAAAAAGCTCTAAAATACCAGTTTTTATAAAAAAATTAGGAGAATTTTTATAGTTTATTTTTCTAGTAATTTGGCTATGAGTAACTTATTTAATTTAAAATTGAGTATGCTTTCTCAGCAAACATGGTGCCCACTTAACAGTTATTGCAAAGTCAGAAAAATCAGCCTATAGCATGTTTTCAATGTGATAGGTATTTTGTGATGGCTAATTTAACAATTCATCTAAAAGTTAATGCATTTTCTTAATGTTATATTTTTAGACACTTAAATATTTATTAATTCATATTTGTGCTCTTAGGTTTTTCATGTTATTTAATCTCTTTTTCTTAATCTCTATTTGAAAATTGAGAATGTTAATGAATATCTCTTAAGGAGGTCATGGGATTAGTCTTTGAAACAAATAGCACAATGCTTTGAACCTAAAAAATCTTGTGTCTTTATTTCCTCAAAACAGAGTATATTTTACCTTGCAGGAACTCCTTTATTTTTTTTCTTATTTTCTGGCTTTTTCTTTCAGATTCTCTGTCTGTGAAATGTTCATAGGTTGTAGGCATGGTGATGATCATGATCAATGGAAAAATTCAATTTTATTCTTCTCTGAATTTGAAGAAACTGTTGTATGATGAATTTATAGCCTGTTCTCTGTTCTCGCTCCCAACCACAGTCCCTGAATGAACACAACTCTCCACCCTTCCAGTAATTGAGAACAAAGATATTATTACCTTAATGAGTAGTCCCTCCTTTAATTCTAAAGATAGGCGTCAAGCAAGTTTATGATTGTCAGTGGTTTGGACTACAGTGTAAAGAAGGTTAAATCCTTCCACATGGGGCAATTATCACCAACTGGCCACAAGAATGATCTTAGAAGGTAATCAGGATTAAAGATAAGAGACTTAAATGACTTCTTTCTAATTTTTTTCTCAGCAGCTATGATAGGCAGTGCCCTCTAAAAGTTTGACCGCATCCTATTCTAGAAAATACAGCCATTCTAGAAAATATGCCAATCCCCAAAACTCACTTTCTAGATTTAGTTTTCCTGAAAGACCACAGATTGGGCTTCTCAGAGAGGAACCATTTCCTCTACACTTCTTGGTTCTCTGGCTGGTCTAAAAATAAAATTGACATAGACAGATAAACAGATTAAAATTTAATTGCATATATATACAGGGGCTCCACAAAGATAATGAGACCTAAGGACAAGCTGGGCAACTGAGGCTTATATGCCATCTTGAGCTAAGGAATGGGATAGGGGCCTGGAGATTCAAAGGGGAGGAAGGTGATTCACAGGACTGTAAGGAGAGAAGATGTTTGGTAATTAGATGTTTATTCTGCCATACAAATAGGTCATTCAGAGAAAAAGTTATCTCTTGGCGATAACTCTCTTTCTGGGCCAGGCCCACTATCTCAATTATTTTAGGTAGTTAAGGGACAGGTAAAAGTTTTTCTTAAGTCCGCTGGGTCTTGATTGCCTTCAGCTCAAAATAGTCTGCATACCAAAGTGCCACATTTTAAGGAGGCTCATTCTGAACCCCTTCAGGCTCATGATATTGCCAGTCTTGTCTTACCCGGTAACAGCAATCACTTAACAAAGTAACTCCATTGTCTGTTGCTGCTTTTGCTTTGACTGACTCATAGTTTAATTAGTCTCTCTCAAAACTTTTAAGTTCAATTTAATAAACTGAACTCATGTCGGATGTTCTGGGAATCAAAATGTGTCCAGGAGGTAGGAATATCCTCAAGTATCTCCAGTTGAATTGAAGAGATAAGATTTCAATGCCCTCTGGGATTCTAACTTTGAAGGGAGGAGATGAAGTGAAACCACAACTAAAAACAACGCCCATAAATCTATGTTAAATTTAAAATATAATAGTGGTATAAACTCTTAATGGAAATGTAATGACAGAGACAAGATTGATTTCCCTCTGTAGTAGGTAGAATATTGTCTCCCCTAAAGATGCCCAAGTTATAATCCTCAGAACTTGCGAATATATATTACCTTGCATGGCAAAAGATATTTTGTACTTTGTAGATGTGATAAATCAAGGATCTTGAGATGGGAAGATTATCCATGATTATTCAGGTGGGCCTAAGGTAATTACAAAGGACTTTCTAAGAGGATCAGAGTCAGAGAGGTAGTTGAAAAGGCTACACTGCTGACTATGAATGGGGAAGAAAGGAACATAGCCAAGGGATTCAGACAGCCTCTCAAATACGGAAAGGCAAGGAAATGGATTCTCCCTTAGAGCTTCCAGAAGGAATGCAGCCCTACTAAAACCTTGATTTTAGCCCAGTGAGACTTCTGACCTATAGCACTCTCAGATAATAAATTTATGTTGTTCTAAGCCAGTTTGTGTTGACTTCTTGCAGTAGCAAGGAGAAACAAAAACACTATTCAAGAAAAGCTTCAAAGAGAACCTGGTATTTAGGTTAAGTTTTCCACAGGTAGAATGGAGGGAAAGGCCTGCCACAAGGGTAGAGAGAACCATAATTACCACTATCGAAGGAGGATATTTTAATGAGTCCCAATAATACAGTGTGAATGATAGTAGAGAATGAAGGGAATTTGTAGGATAAAGTCTGTCTAGTGTTAAAACTTGTTTCATTTCCACCTATTCAGTGGAAAGCCATTGAAGACTGGGATGTACGCTCACCCACCCACACCCACACGCACACTTGCACCCACAAAGGCAAATATGCAAACATATGCAAACTGTTGCATGACCTACTTACTGTCATTGTGGGCATCTGATCACTGATCTCCCTTGCTATCATTACAAGTCATTCAGCAATTGTGGTTATTTTTGAGTAGTTATTATCATTTCTCTCGTTATTTTACAAATGAGTCCTTTCAGGCAATGCCAATGAAAGGTGCCTGAAAACGGTCAGCCAAATTCTGAGAATTGCCTTCAATATCCTGGGGTGATCTGGGAAGGAAACAGGCAGAAGTCAAAATATTTTACGTGTATAACATTGCCAAGTTAATTTAATTTTATTTTTTGCCTTATTTTTCTCATGTGTAGAATGAGACCAACAAATACTACCTCAGATGCTCATTGTATTTCTTTATTTTTGGCTGTGTCGGGTCTTTGTTGCTGTGCGCGGGCTTTCTCTAGTTGCAGTGAGTGGTGGCTACTCTTTGTTGTGGTGTGCTGGCTTCTCATCGTGGTGTCTTCTCTTGTTGTGGAACATGGGCTCTAGGTGCACGGGCTTCGGTAGTTGTGGCACACGGGCTTCAGTAGTTGTGGCACACAGGCTCTAGAGCACAGGCTCAGTAGTTGTGGCACACGGGCTTAGTTGCTCCGCGGCATATGGGGTCTTCCCGGACCAGGGCTCGAGCCCGTGTCCCCTGCATTGGCAGGTGGATTCTTAACCACTGTGCCACCAGGGAAGCCCCAGACACTCATTGTAGACATTAAAAGATACAGTTCACTGATATCACCTGGGGGGCGGAAGGGAAAGAAATAGATACTAGTATTTATTAGATGCATATTAATGCTATGACTTATACTGTGTTTATTTCTCAACAGAATATATTTCTGATAAAATTTACCCTCTGATTTCCCTAATAAACTGTCTACTCTGAAATCCTGAATAATGAGAGAATTGCTGATTAGGGAAATGTTGGTGTCTGTTTACAAATAGACATTTAATTTTATGGTGGAAACTTCATCTTAGTAAGCAAAAAAAAAAATCAATTGTGAACAAAAAGTTGCAGATTTTTTTCTGTTGGAAAGAATTGATCTTGGGTCACTACAACTTTCTTAGTCCTACCATGTGTTGATTTAGAAAAAAAAGGAATTTCAAAATAAACAGACATTATTTCCCATTGACAAAACTAGAATGATATATTTTAAAATATAAATTCATAATTATGTTGCAAACAACAAAGATAAAAGTTCCAAATTGCTAAACAATTCTGAACAGTTCTACAAAATAGTTTAGTTAGCACTCTGAAATTTCCGAAAGACTGACTGACAAATTTTATCCAGGCCAGTGGAAATGTTTTGCCTTTCATTTAGTATAGAGATTAAAAAGGAATGGAGAATTAGCTAAAATGACCTAAAATAGAATTAAGAAGAGAGAACTTTGAATCTGCTTAAGCATAAAGCATGACATGAGAGCACGGGGAATTCTAATTCTATTTAACACAGTGTCTTCAGGGGGAAAATTGAACTGGTCAAGACTCATCAGATAATATTAAGTGAAAGAAGATGGCTAATGGCGTGTCACAGAGATCGATGCATGGCCCACCTCTGCCCACTTATCGGCATAGCTTCCTATCACAATGGACAGATGTATAAATCACAGGAAATTGGAAAGAATAGTCAGCTGTCAAGAGAAAGTGTTGAGAAGCAAGTTCCTTGAAAATGGCAATACACTGCCACTCTGTAAGATTTTCAGTTTATAGCAATGAGTTTATAAAACAAAGGAATTTAATGCCCTGTTTGCATAAATGGTTGTATTACAAATGCTCCATTATGAAAACTGATTTAGTATTGACCCATTACTTTGCATTCAGACCTACTCAAGTTAATGCAATCTGCACATGGAAATACTAGATATTAACACATAGGTTAGTCATTTACTGTTAGAAAGCTGCTATTATTGGGACATCCTTAGTGGCACAGTGGTTGAGAATCCGCCTGCCAGTGCGGGGGACATGGGTTCGAGACCTGGTCCCGGAAGATTCCACATGCTGTGGAGCAACTAAGCCCGTGTGCCACAACTACTGAGCCTGCACTCTAGAGCCCACGAGCCACAACTACTGAAGCCCACACACCTAGAGCCTGTGCTCCGCAACAAGAGACGCCACCGCAATGAGAAGCCGTGCACCACAATGAAGAGTAGCCCTCCCTCGCCGCAACTAGAGGAAGCCCACATGCAGCAATGAAGACCCCATGCAGCCAAAAAATAAATTATATATATATATATATAAAAAGAAAGCTACTATTATTAAATAAGTAATATTAGTCTCCACTATTGCTTTTAATTATATTGCATCATTATATTCTTACAAAAACTTCTAAGGCTGGCAACATTACTTCTACACATTCAAAGACTGAATTTTAGGGAGCTGTTACTGGCTGACATTCATGCTGCTAAAATGACAGCAGAATTGAGATTCTAATCTCAGTTTGTCTCATTTTGGAGTTTAAGATTTGTAACAACTATATGCAAATACACATATACACACAGAGCCCATCCTGTATATATATGTATATAGGTAGATAGGCATGTGTGTATGTATGTATATATGTATCTATCTATCTATACATATACTGTTGGTTGGAATTGTTCTTATCTATCTTTTAGAATTGTCCCTCACCAGAGCCATTTGAGGAAGTGATAAGTGCTATTCTTCAGGTGAGAATAGAGTGGCCTTGGACAAGGCCACTATTACTGCCTCTCCCTATTGCTCAGGTAATAGGCAGAGGCAGAAGAAAGAAAAATCGCTAAGGCTTATTTCTACTATGAAGAGGTAAAAAGAACCAAGTTTGCAATTTAAAGTCCCATGTATCTTTCGAAGCATTCTAAGAGACACATTAAGCCAAAGTGAGAAATTGATATGGGATCTCACTGAAGTAATCAGAATTTCCAGAATGAGGAAAATAAGCTCCTAAACCTATCTTCAGTTCTTTGGATATGACAAAATCTCATTCTTCGCCACTGACACAAAACATTCTTTTTACATACAAGGCAGTTTTCCTAAATGCAGTAGTAATTTTTTTTTTCATATAAGTTCTATATAAGTGTACTTAGGTCTATAAATATATGTCAAGATACATATCTCTGTAATACAGATGCATAAATTTCCTGTAATGTAGAGACCTTCTGATGAATGGAGTGATGAGGCAAAAAGACATTGACAATCTGAAAGTGATAGCTTTGGGTTCAAATCCCAATTCTTAGTAAGAATTAGCATTTTCATTATGAAAATGGAAATAGTATTACATACCTCTTAGAGTTCGTATGCAAAAAATAAGGTCATTAAAATATAGATAAAGTCTGACAATAATGACAGGTCTTATTATGGCTTAAAGGTGTTTTTTTTTCTCTCTTACTCAAATCATATAGGGGTTTCAGGTGATATGTGGAAAGAGATACAGTGCTTCTTTGTCCAAGTTAGGACTTTGCAGCAGAAGATGATTATTTAAGTCACCCAAAGGTGAATGAAATAACAATGTACATGGAATGTGTGCAGCTATCAGTGCATGCATAAATTACCTCTGACTTCTATTGGGATTTGAATTAATATGCAACAGCATCTACCTCTGTGCCTGACACATCCTGGACAGGCAATATTTTGTAATTAAATCTACATCTGAATTTATTGGCCACATGCAATGTCCTGGCTTATAAGTATAGACTTATACCTGTGGGCACAAAGACAAATATAACATGATTCATATTCTCAAGAACTTCAGAATATTGGACAGGGATAAGAGAGATTCAATTTGACAATTAAATACATCGTGTTAAGTGTTACAATAAAGATAAGTATAAAGTTCTTTGAGGGCTAATGTCGGATATCCTTATCCTAAGACCATGTTATTTCTTAAACTTCTGCATTGCTCACATGTTAACTCAGGATTAAAGCCAAAATCCTTACCATAGCCTACAAAGCCATATGCAATTGATTTTTCCATACAGCTTTATGACTCCCATCTCCTACTCTTTCCCTCTAATCACTCCAATCCAACTTTTTGGCTGTTTCTCAAACACGGCACATGAAGTACTATCTTAGCCTAATTGTACAAGCTTGCTTCTCTGCCTAGACCACTCTTCCTTAGCAACTCACTTGGTTTATCCTCTCAGCTCCTTCAAGTCTTTGCTCAAATGCTGCCTTCTCAAAGAGTCCTACTCTGATCACCCTGTTGAAAACTTCTACCCATCCAATCCCCTCAGCATTTCCTATCCCTGACCCTCCTCTGCTCTTTCTTTTGATCTTCTCACAAACTTTTAAATACACTTATTTTTATGCTTATTTTCTTTCTTCCCCGTTAGCCTATAAAACTCATGAAGACGGGAATTTTTGTTTTGTTCATTAAGGTTTGTTTTCATTTGTTTTGTTCATCTAAGAACTTATAGTTGTACCTGGTACCAAGTAGATACTGAATTAATATTTGTAGAATGAATGGAATAACTACTTTGATTGTGGGAGTTATGCACAGCTTCACAGAGAGGATTAAAATTGATGGGGCTTTTATGAATGAAAAAGATTACTGTCCAGTTAAAAAAAGAAATGCTTTCAGGTAGAAAAAAATAACGTGACTATATGATGTCTTTGGTTAGATATTAACGTATATATATGTAAAGATTTTTGGGGGGAGGTGCAGTTAAAACAAGATCAGAGTCAAAAGTTAATACAATGTATTATACGTCGAATTAGGGAACTAAATTTTAATCTTGAGGGATTTTTAAAGATTTTAAGCAGAAGTTGTATTAGATCCATCTTAAGTGATGTCCTTTGGGACATTACTAGAATGATAACCCTTGAGAAGATAGTGATGATTGAAACTAGATTAGTGCTGGTGAAAATGAAGAGAATTTGATAAGATTAAATAACATTTGTGATATAGACTCAACAGTTTTTCATAATTGAATGGATACAGGAAGCAAAGGAAAGAAATGAATTGAGAAACTGGAGGAAGTTTTCTTGGTTAAACAGACTGGGGCTCCAGTAATTTGATTAAGTAAACATAGAGACTGTAACATGGGGAGCAATAAGTATTGGGTTTAATTTTACATGTGGAGTAAATAAAGCATACAGCAGGGGAGTTGGAGAAGGTGATTTGCATAAAGTTCTGAAGCTAAAGGAAGGAAAATTTGGAGAGACAATTCAGATTAATTGCTATATACATAGAAAATAGAGTCATGGACATGGATATAATCAATGACTGAGAGACATTGGAGAAAATGATCGAGAGACATCTTTGGAGAATATAACCATTCGTGAATAGACCATGCGTATGTATTATGGCAGATCCATGTCTAAAGGGTCATGGAAGAACAGAGAAAGGAATGTAAAAGCTAGTCCATTAAGAAAAATCTTCACAGAGAAGGTCTTGGAGGCCTAAGAAAAAAAAGGAATTTTACTCACAGACTTTTCAGACAAAGACATATAATTATGTGTGCCAATATCATGTAATAACCTAGGAGTAGTTTACTGTCGCTAATACACAGGGTCATAGGTTTAGAGTCAGACATGAAGACAGAAAAGTTAGCCTGACTTATAAAACTCCTGCACAATCTGGCTGCTGCCCTAAAATATGTCATTCCTTTGCATGTGAGCAGTGAGCTTGTAATGAGTTTTAAAGTAAGACTGAAATGGTATTTGTGTTTTGAAAAGATAACTCAGAGTAGCAACTTCAAAGATAGATGTACTGAGAAGGGAGTCAGGGAGTCAGATTAGGAGAGAGAATAATAATTAAGGCAAGAAAGGGTGAGGCTCTGAGCCCCAATAGCACCAATTGGGAGGGAAGGAGAAGAGAGTACAGTTGAGAGATATTAGAATGAGTGGCACTAGGGAATGAAAACATGAATTGCTGTGGTAGATAAGGGGAAGGAAGAATTGAGGATAATTACAGCTTGGATCAATGTTTGGATAGACATTCTATTTACGAATGTCACGAAAACTGAAATAAATTTAAGTTTGGATTGAGCAGATATTGAGTTTTGAATTAGCATTTTCCACCAACTGGTATGAACTTGGGTAATTCATAGGAATTGTGCAATAGTAAATTTAGGTATTCTGACTTAGAGCATGCATGGCATTAGTCAACAACTGCTATACCTTTACCAATAAGACATTTGTGCTATAACTTTTCATATTAGTGTAATTCTTATGAAAGGATTTTAAACAAACTGAAATTCATATAGATTGCTTTGGCTCCCACAGAACTTTTTATGATGTGGGGCAGCTGTAAAAACAATTTAAAATTATGAATTATCACTAAAATCTCCACTTCAGGCATCACACTGAGTCTCTCATTCAGAATGACCATGAAGCAGTTTGAAGTCATCAGAGAGCAAATCAAGACACAGGAGAAAAGGAGAGTATATTGAGGCAAACCCAATATTTGCCATTATTTTCATATATTCTTTTTCTCAGGACATCTCCTGCTTCTGAGGGTGAGGCATAGACATAGAAGGTTGTAGTCCAGAGCTTGTAGAAGCATTCCAGGGCTGAGAATACACACACACACACACACACACACACACACACACACACACACACACACACACACACGTACACACCAGGAATCAGGGGATTCCAAGACTTGAGGAAAAGAGAGCCCTGGGGGGGAAAAAAGAACTGTAAAAAAGTCAACCTGTTATTTTGTTTAGTTTGATCACAAGGCACTTGCCAACCTATAAACTTCAAGGAATAGGAGGTGAAAAATTTATTAAAAGCTCATACTTAGGGGCTTCCCTGGTGGTGCAGTGGTTGAGAGTCTGCCTGCCGATGCAGGGGACACCGGTTCGCGCCCCGGTCTGGGAGGATCCCACATGCCGCGGAGCGGCTGGGCCCGTGAGCCATGGCCGCGGAGCCTGCGCGTCCGAAGCCTGTGCTCCGCAACGGGAGAGGCCACAGCAGTGAGAGGCCCTCGTAACGCAAAAAAAAAAAAAAAAAAAAAAAAAAGCTCATACTTGGAAGTTAAAAAAGCCCAGCAGAGCTTTAGCAATCTTGCCATGCTGAGGAAGAAAAACAACTGAACTCCAGGGCCTGCCCTAGTAAGCACATATGGCTTTCAGGCTTTTAATTTAAATCCTAGAACAACTCTATTCTAAGAGTAGGTCAAACAGGAAGTGGAAGAGCCTAAAACTCAGCCTTGAATCAATTCATATATTAACTGGATAAGGCAATCAAGCTTCATTCCAATAGTCCTCCAGACAAAAGCTAAATGATCTCTGAAGGAAGACAGTGCCATTTTTACTGTCTGTGCTTTTCCAGATACATTAAGACATTTGATCAAAAATCACCAGGCAGGGCTTCCCTGGTGGCGCAGTGGTTGAGAGTCCGCCTGCCGATGCAGGGGACGCGGGTTCGCGCCCCGGTCTGGGAGGGTCCCACATGCCGCGGAGCGGCTGGGCCCGTGAGCCATGGCCGCTGAGCCTGCGCGTCCGGAGCCTGTGCTCCGCAACGGGAGAGGCCACAACAGTGAGGGGCCCGCGTACCGCAAAAAAAAAAAAAAAAAAAAAAATCACCAGGCAGAGACTTATGCTTCCTCGTAGGATATAGAAAGCTGCAGGAGGCAGTGCTCCTACCTTAGTGATGAGAATGTGCTGGATAACCTACAAAATCATGTTTATAAATCCCAGTAGTGACCTGAGAATGTGAAGAAATCTAATGAACTAAAATTAAGAGTGCTGAGCCCATTCTGAAAGAAAACAAACTCATGGCTCTTATCACTGTTGGTGGAGCAGTGGGGAAAGAAAAAAGATCACTACAGAGGTGGGGGGAAAAAAAGCAGCTTAACTTTTAATGAATTTTCAAAGTTCAAGGGTGAGCTGAAACGGCAATTTAGAATCCCTGGGAGCCACAGACAGAAAAGAAAATCTGAACTCACCTAACAATTCCTTTTCACCAGGTGCTTTGAAGAAAAAAAATGGGAGTAGGAAAGGGACTCAGTATCAGGCCCAGAGTGCCTGGAGGGTTTCTTGCAGACTGCTCAGCCCTCATACTTTTACACTAACATCTGTGCTTTAGCAGGTGTTTTTTTAAGTTCTCATTCCAGGAACCCCCTGCGTCTTTAACAGGTAAGGCTGTGTGTTCCTCTCACTTCTCTTGCTCTCTCATTGCTGATCAACAGACACTTTGGTGATGGCAAATGGCTGGGACAAATCATTCAGACACTCAGAACCTCCTGAAGGAGGCTTGAGATTCCACCCTCAAATCATTGGAAAATTGTACTGAACTGACTCTAAATAGTGCAAAATGAAGACCAAAGAAAACTGTTAAAAATGAAAACAAAAATTTTTTTTAAGTGGAGAATCAGTGATAAAATGAAGTCATTGATCCAAAAATAAAAGGGAACAATAACGAATCTGACAAATAGAAAATAAATAGAAAGATAGTAGATTTAAACCCAACTATCTTAATAAGTACTTTAAATGAAATGGTTTTAAAATCTCATTTTAAAAGCAGAGATTTTCAGATTTGATTTAAAAGAGGAAAAGCAAGACCTAAGTATATGCTGCCTAGATTAAAAAAAAAAATCCACTTTAAATATAAAGAGACAAGCAGATTAAAAGTGAAAGCATGGTAAAGGAGATACCATGCTAGCATTAATTAAAGGAAAGCTAAAGTGGTTATATTAACATTGGAGAAAATATTGGAGAACATTGGAGAAAATATATTTCAGAATAAAGAATTTTACCAGGAATAAATAGGGTTATTTTAT
Source organism: Physeter macrocephalus (assembly GCF_002837175.3). NCBI lineage: Eukaryota > Metazoa > Chordata > Mammalia > Artiodactyla > Physeteridae > Physeter > Physeter macrocephalus. The sequence continues at coordinate 31,490,154 of NC_041230.1, forward strand.
TATCTGTCTATTTGTATGTATATATCTTTCTAGTCATCTGTCTACCTACCTAGCAATCAACCTATATAGGTTTCTATTAATTTACTCACTTAATTCAGTTAGAAGAAGCTATAGACAATCCAATAAAGAAGGCAAAAGTCTTCATCAGGCACCTTACGCAAAAGGATATCTAACACTACCAGTCAGTAGGGAAATGTGAATTAAAGCCATACTCAGATGCATTATACACCTACCCAGAATGGCTAAAATTGAAATAAAGATTATACCCAACAGAAATATAATCAAATATATGTATAATACATATTCATATGAGATCATTCATAGTAACTTGAACTAGAAACATCCCATAGCAAAGAAGTGATCAAACCACTGCCTATATTCTATATGTCACAGCATTGGTGAATATCACAAACATAACATTCAGGAAAAATATTCAAATGTATACATAATGTATGACTCCATTGGTAAATTTTCTAAAAACAGGCAAAATTAACCTGTGTCGTGAGGTCATAGGTGCAGTTTCCTTTAGGGGCTTGATGACTGGGATGGAGCATAAAGAAAGCTTTGGGGTTGCTAGTAATGTTCCAATTTGATCTATATTGTGATTAAATAAGTACATTCACTTTTCAAAGATTAATTGACTTGATTTAATTATGTGTTGTGCACACTTTCTGAATATACGTTTTATTCCACCAAAATGTATATTGTTTAAAAAGTGATCTAAACCATATTCAGAGTCAGATTTTATAAGAAAACTGTCCTTGAACATTTTCATATAAAAAACTGTGAAGGGTATATAAATTTAAGACAGAAAGACATATTTGCCATGTTGTTCCTGAAAAGATAAAATCTTTAAAGTGTAGTTTCTATGGTTTTAAAACACAATGGTAATTTTCTTTATAAAAAGCATTAGCACTGTGATATAGAAATTGTATATGAAAAAATGATAAAAAGAATTTAGTGTCATAGGGGGAAAGTTACATGTCATTGCGAAATATAAATACCATAATATACATTTAATCACAAAAACTGCTTCAGTCTACCTTCCCTCCATTAAACATCTTAATTTCAAACTGAATAAAAAAGTCCAACTGAGAGAATTATTTTGCATTTGTATGCTTGGTGTTCTTTTTTCTCCTCTTTTTATCAACTAATGCATAGTTCGGGTCAAAACCGTTTCTATCTTTTAAATTTGCACAAATTATTTTGGATATCACTAGAGTTAAAAATGCATGCCTCTCTTAAAAAGAGAGAGAGGGAGAGAAATAATGTTGCTGAATGTTTCATGATCAGCCTTTCCAGTTCTGCCTGCATGTAAATACAAATGACACCCTATCTCTGATTATGGACCATGAGTCTTACACACTTGAACAGCCTTTGCTTCTTCATGCTAATTTCTGCCCTGTGTGAAATCCCAGAAATGTCACATGTGCCACAGTCCGTTTCTCAGTCTAACATACGCTTTCAATGGAGCTAAATGTTCATCATTATCAAATGAGAAAATGTACATGGAAGTGCTTTGGAAACTATAAACCACTAAAGAAATAGATATAACCTTCTGTTGTCACTAAGGGGTCCTTGGTTTCTGACTTAGCAAATTAAGGCCACAGGGAATTTCTGGAGGAAGGGGAATGTTGTTTATTGGGAGATAAAAGCTTGCTTCATAAGTAATTATCAGAGACCAGGTGGGACTGAGCCATTTCAGAGGCTGAAGGATGCCAGGGTGGGTCAATTTGTACCATTCACTTTCTCCCTGGAGACTGAGGAAGTCTGGAATATAGACAAGAAAAACTCAAGGAAAAAGACGGCTTTCTCTTCTAGTTACAGGCAGGAGGTTTTGAGTATAGATACTCACAAACCTTGTTCAGTGGGGTCTTTGCTTAAAGACAAAGCTAAGATATGTGTGACAAAATCATTAGAAAATAGCTCAGACTTTACGGAACCCTGAACCTAGGAGACTATGAGGTGTCATTTTTCGTGGTAAGATCCTTCTGTTTAATCTGCTTTTCCTGAATGTAAACCTTTCCCTTTCCTCCCACCAACACCCTCCCCATCCCAACACATAGAAGTATTTAACAGGAAGGAAGATGATCCGGCAATTAAGGCGTTTAGATATCATTAGGTGCTCAAATAGTTTCTTCCTATTATTGCATACTTCCTATCTCGGTAGACGAAGTATCTGAAAACAATCATTGCAGGGAAGAAATTTAAGTAAAATCAGATATAAGCAACTAAAATCTTGAGAGGCACTGAAGCTTCATGAATAATTCTTGAATAACGTGGTGTGAATGCTGCCTTGCTCAGCTCAGAGTCTTTCAAGATGCTAGTTTCATGTTTTATTTAAGCTCAACATAAATGTTAACGTGGTCCTCATCAGATTCCTTTTATCTAACTCTGAAGGCTGATGTGTTGATGTTGTAATATGGGAAGAGGGCCTTGGGGATAGACCTTAAATACCCATCCAGGTATACTGTGAGGAGTCACAAGTGAATTTATTTTCCAGGAACTGAGTTGTAAATTTGTTTGTCTCGTTGTACTGCCTTGGCAGGCACATCTGCTGATCAGTGTTAATTAGTCTTCTATTGTCCAATTTGTAACCTAGATATGTTTCATGGAGATATAACTGATGAAACATTATTGTGTGTAATTTTTTTTTTTTCTGGAAAGATTCTGCTGAGCAAGCGACCAACAAACTGTATGTAATGTAAACATAAATCAAAGAGAATGTCATTAAATGCTTACCATGGCAGAGTCTCCATTGAGAAAGAAAATTATTGGCCTATCTTCATTATGAACGGCTACGATTATGATTATTTCATGATTCTACCAGTCAGTAGTCCTCATGGGATATTTAATTCCCTGAGTTATTTACCAATTAAGTTTTGGACCTCAAGTCATTTGTAAATCAATTAGTTGTTTGTTTCTTAGCTTAAAATCTTCTTTGAACTACAGTGTTCCATTTGGTAATTAGGGCCCCTGGCTATTCTGAATGGTGTGTTGCCATTAGATTTGAACATTAGGGAGGGAAACAAAGAAGACATTGTCATGATGCCTGTGATTGGATCATTCTTACTAAAACATTATTTCAGTAGTGTCATGAGTTACTTAATGGAAACCTGATAAGGAACATGCAACTTTTTATGTGGCACTTGAGAAAACATGAAATTAACATCTGGTTACATTTATCAATGCAGCATTCATACTAATTGTCTTAAGGACAATTTTTCCAAGATTTCTACTTTTGGATTCTATTGACTACTCTATATGTTTCAAGAAAGTGGCTCAAAGGGGCTTTGATCAGCTCTTCCCAGAATACAGTTCAGTAGGTTACACATATAGGATGATTACAAAGTAAGTGGACATCCCCTGACGTTAAATTATTTATTTTGGTTGGGTAAAGGGATGTTCCTATAGGCCAGATGCCAACTTTATTAACAATATATTGTACTGCAGAGCATCTAGCCAGAATAGGTTGCTTAGTAATTTTGTGCAAAAGAAATCTTTGGTCTAGTAGTGGTTGTCTTCCAAAGGTTATTTAGTTTGAACTAACACATGCATTTCATCTATCAAATATTTGCCTCCCTGTACCATGACTTACAATGTGGTTTTCATTTGATTGAACTTTACAAGACTGCAAAGGATTTGGAATTCAATATGTCAAAACAGACCATCTGCCTATGTGTTTGAAGACAAGGAGACAGTGAATCTTTTGGTTTATGTTCATTTATTATTACATGAGCATTAACCAATCTCTTCTTATGCCTCTTCATTGTCTGAAGATGGAAACCACCCTCTTATAGAAGGTAGATGAATTCATCAATCTAATGGGCTGCATCCAAGCGCAAGGCAAGGCAATGTCTCTTTATTATCATTAACAATAATAAATAACAGTAATAGTTGCTAATATATATTGAGGACTAACTTTGGACTAGACAGTTGGATAGACACTTTGTGTGCACACATTTAATCATCACAACTGTATGAGTTTGGGACTCATAATTCAAATTTTTCAAATGAGACAACTCAAGCATAGAGAAATCAAGTAATTTGTCCAAGGTGACATAAATAAAAATTATAGATCTTGGATTTAAAATTAGGGACTGGGTTTCCCTGGTGGCGCAGTGGTTGAGAGTCCGCCTGCCGATGCAGGGGACACGGGTTCGTGCCCCTGTCCGGGAAGATCCCACATGCCGCGGAGCGGCTGGGCCCATGAGCCATGGCCGCTGAGCCTGCGTGTCCGGAGCCTGTGCTCCGCAACGGGAGAGGCCACAACAGTGAGAGGCCCGCGTACCACAAAAGAAAAAAATAAAATAAAATTAGGGACTTTTTAAAATTGAGGTATAGATGAGGTACACTATTGTATAAGTTTCAGGTGTACAACATAGTGATTCACAATTTTTAAAAGTTATATTCCATTTATAGTTACTATAAAATATTAGCTATATTCTCTGTGTTGTACAGCATATCTTTGTAGCTTATTTATTTTATATGTAGTAGTTTACACCTCTTAATTCCCTACTTGCCCCTCTCTTCTTCCCTCTCCCCACTGGTAACTGCTAGTTTGTTCTCTGTGAATCTGTTACTTTTTTATTAAATTCACTAGTTTATTTTTTAGATTCCACATATAAGTGATATTATACAGTATTTGTCTTTCTCTGTCTGACTTGTTTTACTTAGCCTAATACCCCCCAAGTCCATCCATGTTGTTGCAAATGGCAAAATTTCATTCATTTTTATGGCTGAGTAGTATTCCATTGTGTGTGTGTGTGTGTGTGTGTGTGTGTGTGTGTATACACACCACATGTTATTTATTCTTTCATCTGTTGATGGACATTTAGGTTGCTTCCATATCTTGGCAATTGTAAATAATGCTGCTATGCATATTGGTATGCATGTATCTTTTCAAATTAGTGTTTTCTTTTTTTAAATTTTGAATAATACCCAGGAGTGGAATTGCTGGGTCATATGGTAGTTCTAGTTTTAGTTTTTGGAGAAACTTCCATACTGTTTTCCATAGTGGCTGCACGAATTTACATTCCTACCAACACTGTATGAGGGTTCCCTTTTCTCCAACATCCTCGCCAATATTTGTTATTTGTGGTCTTTTTGATGATAGCCGTTCTGACAGGTGTTAAGTGATATCTCATTGGGTTTTTAATTTGCATTTCTCTGATGACTAACTATGTTGAGCATCTTTTCATGTGAAATTAGAGATGTTTAACACCAGTGTGGTGGTCAAGCATGTAAACTGATACCATATTATGTCACTTTGCTACACAGCCCACATAGAATATTAGAATTCAGCCTGAAAATAGTTGAGATATTTGAAACCATTCATCATCAGTAGTGGGGTCAATAAAAATTTCAAAATATTGTATTTGAAGTTTTCTTTGAATATACACTTGATCTGTGTCATTCAGGTCACAGAATAGAACAAAATGGAAGGGCTAATACTGGGAAGCAGTCAATCTCTTTCCTCATTCCTACTCTTACTAGTTATGTGAACTTAAGCAATTCCCATGACTTCTTTGGACTGCAGTATCCTCATCTTTAAAAATGAAGAGACCAGATTAAATTATGTCGAATTCCTTTCCATCTCTGACCTTCTCTTTCTAGAAAACCGTATCCTTTACATTCACCAAGAGACAAAGACATAAAAAAAATAATAAATATGTGTAAATACTTTTATAGATTTTGCTAACCTTGCACTCCACGAATAGCTAGCTACTCTATTGCATTGTCTGAAATACCATCATGTATTTTTCCCCTGAGCCCTGGTTGACACATGCTAATTAGAAGAAAAATGCCTTTCTAAGTGAAGGGGTCCTCTTCATCTTCCACTTCACCATATGACTCCTGGGTTCAAAGAAACAATTTATGGGCATTTTAAAATATGTTACTGTTTTAACCTATTGACCATGTCTTGGGCACTTTATTTTCTGTCTTCAGCTTCAATATTCATTAGTAACACTGTGACAAAAAGGAATATGAATGACATTAGGAAACTGAGCCTTACTCAAGCTAAGAAAATGATGCTAGTGCTTACACTTTGGAATATAGTATAGATGTTTGATGCTTCCATACAAAATGCTTGTTTCAAATGATTGTGAAAATATGTAGAGACTTTTCAAGCAAACAACACATTTAAAGATAAATACATCTTTAAAAATAACAATAAAGTCAAAATTTACTTCCCCACCCCAAGTTAAAACTTCATTATGTGTCAAATATATTATTTGGGGCTGGTATGGAGCATGACATACTAAATGTTCTGACTGTTGTAGTGTATGCATAGATAATATATAGCTCATACAACTTTCATAAGCCCTCTCTGCTGATTCTTTTCTAATATCTCTCTAAAGACATTTGTGGTATCATTCTTCATTTATTTTGCATGCTGCTTTCACCCATTGTGGATAAACATGAATAAAAAATTCTGGAGGTACGAACAGTTATCTTTGCTGATGCTTGGTGAGGTTTTATAAAATATACATGACATCAGCATCCAGACATGTATCTATGAATCAAATAGCAGTGAAAAAATCCAAAGATAATTATGATCTTTTATGATGATGGAGAAATTAGTACCTCTGTAATATGTGATGTAAAGTAGTGTGGACAGAGTGTCCTACTTGCCCTTGAAACATTTGACATGAATGCAAATAACTAACACATGGGATTCTAATTTTGAAGAACCTATTCAGCAATGTTAAGAGATGCAAAAAGTGGAAAGAAAAGGACTTGTATAATTTACTAGAGAAAATCCTCAAGTTAGTTAATAATTGGTGCCTAGACATCTCCCACCTGAAAACAAAGGATCAGGATCTCAAAAGAGAAAGAGCCTGGACCCTCCAGGCTTAAAAAAGGGATTCCTTCATTTCCCCCCACTTTGCCAGTGTTCCTCAGCTCTGTATACTCTATATAAAAAATGAAACTCTTCATATACCATGAACTAAGTTATTTATGTATGCTCCTGAGATTCCTTGAATTTATAAAACTAAATCAAATGCATACCTATAATTTTTTGCTTAAGAAGAACACAGTCCATTTCCAGCATCAGTCAATTTCAGTTTGGACCAATGTGAAGACACTTGAATCATTAAAGCAAGGCCACAATTACAGCACTAAACAGACCAGGAATAACCAAAACTCTTTGTGTTGTGAAAAGACTTCATTACATCATAAAATGCTCTGCTGTGTTAACTGTGGTTACTTTTATGCAATCAGTGTTTCTTTTTCTTCATATTTCTGAATTTGATACTTTTTTTTTTTTTTTTTTTTTTTTTTTTGCGTACTCAGGCCTCTCACTGTTGCCGCTCCGCGGCATGTGGGATCTTCCCGGACCGGGACACGAACCGGTGTCCCCTGCATCGGCAGGCGGACTCTCAACCACTGCGCCACCAGGGAAGCCCTGAATTTGATACATTTTTAATGTAATTTTCTATTACAAATTTACAAAAACAATAGAGTTAATTGAAAACAAGCTAACAAAATTAGACAGCTCTATGCCAATAAGTGTACCTTTCTTTGACTGCTCAACTTAAAAACTGTCAGTAAGTATAGGCCATGCTATTCACTTACATATATAACATGAAAATATTTACCATGTATTACATACCAGAAACTGTGGAAAGTGTTGTGTTGTGAGTAAACTCAATTCTGTATGGTATTTCTGGAAGACATTATTATTCCTGTATTACTGGTGAAGAAACAAGAGATTCAGAGACTTTATGTAACTTGTAAGCAGCAGTTCCACTAGATCTATTAAAATTTGTATCAGATCATTTTTAACATTCTGTTTTCTCTTGGAAGATTCCCAAAACCATTCTCTACAGATGTATTCTTCAGTCAATAGCTCTAAACCATAGCATGACCAGATACATTAATGTTTGTTTTCACTTCAGGTGAAGCTTTCTAAAGCTTAGTTGGAATGTAATTTTTTTCTATTCCTTAAGCACTTTTACACTGAGATGTGTTAATTTTGGTTAATCATATGATTGTGGTAGATGACATATAATTGAACCATTCTGGTCATCTGGTTTTGGCTTACTGCCTAATGACAGAGGAGACTTTTTTAAAATCAATGGATCCCTTTTATTAGATCAATTCTGTCTCTTATAACTTTGATATTTCACTCCTAGCTCTATTATCAGGAGTCACATAAATGTCTCGTGTGGGAAAAATACTTTGCTTTATTTTAAGTATTTAAATGTTCTAACCATGACCCTCACCGTCTCAGATGCTCTCAGGATGTTTAACCTGGAGATGAAGAGAGAGGAGTCATTTTATTGATTCCTCATAAGTCACAGTTTCTACATCCTCGCCCTCTGGTTTAGTTATCAGAGTTGAGCATTACTCAGGCTCTGAAGTTGAACTGACTGGTATGAACTAGTCCCTGCCAATACAGCTCTGTGACCTTGGAAAAACAACTCACCTCCATGCCTTTCCTTTGCTTCATTGTAAAAGAGAGATTAAACTATGCAACCTACTTTATAGAGTTTGTTAATATGGTGAAATTAATTCACCTAGTACATAGTAAGTGCTCAGCATGTTGTTAATATGTTAATTGTTTTTATTTTTAATAGCCCCTACACATTTTCTTGATTGTCAAAAACCAACATATAGCATGCAACCTTTGAAAGTGTGGCAGCCCTTCTCATCTTACAATGTTCTCTTTGTTCTTTTTAGTACCATCTTGATCAGGTAGTACCATGTATTCTGGGAAGAAAAGGCAAGAATTGAATTGGGTATCAACTCTCTGGACACTCTGTTCACAGCCCCTTGTACATCATAGAGTAACAGCATTTTACACACTGTTGCAATTTCTTGTCTGTACTATTCCTATTTGATTCTGAGCCTCTTCAGTGTTGAGATTGTATCTTTTTTCTCTATTCCCAGAACCAGGCACATAAAAACCTACCAAAAATATTAGATAAATATAACATCACTACCATTTATCAAGTCTGGTATAATTAGAAGAGGAAAGTAAAAGATGGTCACCTTCTTTGATTTTCACACTATTCTTCTCTTAATGCAACCTAATATTTTTATTTTAATTTTTAGTCAGATGGCACTGGTGGCAACTGAAAAACCTACTGCCTATGTCTTTCCATAGTCAGGACATAAAGCTATAAAACAAAGATTTGCACAATATCAGAATCAGTCTTATCATCTGGAATTTTAGTTGTTGAACAAAAATAATCCAAGATTTCTTTCTGTTGATATCTGGAGATGACAAAAAAATTGTTAAATTGTAGCAATTATCACTTCTATCCTGGGTGGTGGTCAGTTGTTCAGGAGAGACATTATAGTTTATTATGTAGAAATGAGTCAAGGAACAAATAGGAGATTGGAACAGACTGGGCAACTACAGGCCCCTTTCCATCTTTGAAATTTTAGCCTATGCTATGAAATCCTGAGCGATATAAATGGCTAAAATTAAGCTTTTTTCTAAACATTTGAAAGGAATGATTATTAATGGAGATGTAGACCTCGATAAGCTGGATCAATGCCATCACAGTAAAACATATACTATTATAACTCATTTTTTAAATTAATTAATTAATTTTATTTTTGGCTGCTCTGGGTCTTCGTTGCTGCGCGCGGGCTTTCTCTAGTTGTGGCGAGCGGGGGCTACTCTTTGTTGCGGTTCACAGGCTTCTCATTGAGGTGGCTTCTCTTGTTGCAGAACACAGTCTTCAGGCACACGGGCTTCAGCAGTTGTGGCACGTGGGCCCAGCAGTTGTGGCTCTCGGGCTCTAGAGCACAGGCTCAGTGGTTGTGGTGCACGGGCTTAGTTGCTCCGCAGCATGTGAGATCTTCCCGGACCAGGGCTCGAACCCATGACCCCTGAATTGGCAGGTGGATTCTTAACCACTGCGCCACCAGGGAAGCCCATAACTCATATTTTTAAAAAATCCCTTGACTCAGTGTTCCTCCAGGTACCACCCCAATACTCTGTGATCCTTTATGGGCAAATGACTCAAAACCGCCTAAACCTACAGGTTTCTATTCTTCATTCCCATTGTGTACTCGGTACACTCCTGTTAGTAGTCTGGTCTTCACTATGTCATTGACTGACTCTCCAAAGATTTACATCTAGATATGTCCGGTGGTGGTATTTATCAGCTTCATCTCACTTGAACAAAGTAGCATTTGACACAATTACCTCTTCTTTATGAATCACTTTCTTCTTCGGCTTCTGAGGATCCTCAGTCTCCTGATGTTCCTCCCACTTCTCCAGATACTGCTTCTCAAGTTCTTTTGTTGGCTCCTTCTAGCTTACTTCTAATGTTTAAGTGGTAAAATAAATCAGGGATCAATCTTTGTCACTCTTCTCTAAATAAATTTTCAGTTAAAACTGTTCTCCTCCAGACACATTACTGTAAATAAGAACCGTATGTTGACGATATTCAAATACATATCTCTACCTTTAACTTCTCCCATCCCCTGCAGACTAACTCTGGTTAACTATTGTGCATCTCCACTTGAATATCTCATGACATCTCAAACTTATGAGGGGCAAACAACTCCTGATTCCCCAAAACTGATCATCCCCCCCCAGACTGTTCTCATCTTTATTATTGACACTGATATTCACACAGATGTATAGACCAAACCTTCTATCATTCTAGTTTTCCATTTTTTCCCACTCCTCCTACCCAAGGCATCAGCAGTTTTATTGCTTTTACTTTCAAAGCATATATTGGTATTTTTTTTATTTCTTTAAATTGAAGCATAGTTAATTTACAATGTTGTGTTTGTTTCTGGTGTACAGCAAAGTGATTCAGTTATAATGTGTATATATATATTTTTTTATATTCTTTTTCATTATAGTTTATTACAAGATATTAAATATAGTTCCCTGTGCTATACAATAGGACCTTGTTGTTTATTTTGTATAGTAGTTTGTATCTGCTAATTACAAACTCCTAATTTATTACCCCCACTTGCCCCTTTGATATCCATAAGTTTGGTTTCTATGTCTGTTAGTCTGTTTCTGTTTTGCAAATAAGTTCATTTGTATTATACTTTAGATTCCACATATAAGTGACATCATACAGTATTTGTCTTTGTCTGACTGCACTTAGTATGACAATCTCTAGGTCCATCCATGTTGCTGCAAATGGCATTATTTCATTCTTTTATATGGCTGAGTGATATTCCATTGTGTGTTTGTAGGTAGACAGATGCATATATGTGTGTGTGTGTGTGTGTATGTGTGTGTATATACACACACATACACACACACACACACACATATCACATCTTCTTTATCCATTTTTCTGTCGATGGACATTTAGGTTGTTTCCATGTCTTGGCTCTTGTAAATAGTGCTGCCATGAACATGAACATTGGTGGGCATGTATCATTTTGAATTAGAGATTTTATCTTTTCCAGATATATGTCCAGAAGTGGGATTCCTGGATCATAGGGTTGTTCTATTTTTATATTTTATTTTTAAAAAAATTTTATTGGGGTAGAGTTGATTTACAATGTTGTGTTAGTTTCTGGTGTAGAGCAAAGTGAATCAGTTATACCTATACATATATCCACTCTTTTGTAAATTTTCTCATATAGGTCATTACAGAGTATTGAGAAGTGTTCCATGTGCTAGACAGTCCTTATTAGTTATTTATTTTATATATAGTAGTGTGTATATGTCAATCCCAATCTTCCAGTTTATCCCTCAGTGCCCCCCACCGGCCCCGCTTCCCACCCTGGTAACCGTAAGTTTGTTTTCTATGTCTGTGACTCTATTTCTGGTTTTTTGTTTTTGTTTTTTTTATAAAATGTTTGTTCTGGTTTGACTGCATCCTGGTGAATATCTGCTTTTCTTATTTATTTATTTGTGCTCAGTCTTAGTTTCGGCAGGTGGGCTCCTTAGTTGCAGCACACGGGCTCCTTAGTTGTGGCATGCAAACTTTTAGTTGTGGCATGTATGTGGGATCTACCTCCCTGACCAGGGATCAAACCCGGGCCCCCTGCATTGGGAGCACAGAGTCTTAACCACTGCGCCACCAGGGAAGTCTATTTCTGTTTTGTAAATAAGTTCATTTGTACCATTTTTTTTAGATTCCACATATAAGAGATATCATATGATATTTGTCTTTGTCTGACTTACTTCACTCAGTATGACAATCTCTAGGTCCATCCATGTTGCTGCAAATGCATTATTTCGTTCTTTTTTATTGCTGAGTAATATTCCATTGTATACATGTACCATATCTTCTTTATCCATTCATCTGTCAATGGACATTTAGGTTGCTTCCATGTCCTGGCTATTGTAAATAGTGCTGCAATGAACATTGGGGTGTATGTATCATTTCAACTTATGGTTTTCTCTGAATATATGCCCAGGAGTCGGATTGCAGGAACATATGGTAGCTCGATTTTTAGTTTCTTAAGGAACCTCCATACTGTTCTCCATAGTGGTTGTACCAATTTACATTCCCACCAGCAGTGTAGGAGGGTTCCCTTTTCTCCACACCCTCTCCAGCATTATTATTTGTAGACTTGTTGATAATGGCCATTCTGACCAATATGAAGTGATATCTCATTGCAGTTTTGATTTGCATTTCTCTAATAATTAGCAATGTTGAGCATCTTTTCATGTGCCTCATGGCCATCTGTGTATCTTCTTTGGAGAAATATCTATTTAGGTCTTTGGCCCAATTTTTGATTGGGTTGTTTGTTTTTTTGTTATTGAGTTATATGAGCTGTTTTTAGTTGCATCATTTGCAGATATTTTCTCCCATTCTGTAGGTTGTTTTTTCATTTTGTTTATGGTTTCCTTTGCTGTGCAAAAGCTCATAAGTTTAATTAGGTTCCATCTGTTTATTTTTGCTTTTTTTTTCTATTGCCTTGGGAGACTGACCTAAGAAAACATTACTACAGTTTATGTGAGAGAATGTTTTGCCTGTGTTCTCTTCTAGGAGTTTTGTGGTGTCATGTCTTATATTTAAGTTTTTAAGCCATTTTGAGTTTATTTTTGTGTGTGGCATGCGAGTGTGTTCTAACTTCATTAATTTACATGCAGCTGTCCAGTTTTGCCAACACCAATTCCTGAAGAGACTGTCTTTTCTCATTGTATATTCTTGCCTCCTTTGTCTAAGATTGATTGACTGTAGGCATGTGGGTTTATTTCTTGGCTATTCTGTTCCATTGATCCATATGTCTGTTTTTGTGCCAAAACCATGCTGCTTTGATTACTGTAGCTTTGTAGTATTGTCTGAAGTCTGGGAGGGTTATGCCTCCAGCTTTATTCTTTTTCCTCAGGATTGCTTTGGCAATTCTAAGTCTTTTATGGTTCCATATAAGTTTTAGGATTATTTGTTCTAGTTCTGTAAACAAATGTCATGGGTAATTTGATAGGGATTGCCTTAAATTTGTAGATTGCTTTGGGCAGTATGGCCATTTTAACAATATTAATTCTTCTAATCTAAGAGCATGGGATATCTTTCCATTTCTTTAAATCATCTTCAATTTCCTTTATCAGTGTTTTGTAGTTCTCAGCATATAAGTCTTTCACCTTCTTAGTCAGGTTTATTCCTAAGTATTTTATTACATTTTTTGATGCAATTTTAAAAGGGATTTTTTTTGTTGTTTACTTTTTCTTTCTCATATTTCATTGTTAGTATAAAGAAATGCAACAGATTTATGTATGTTAATCTTTTATCCTGCTATCTTGCTGAATTCGCTTATCAGTTCTAGTAGTTTTTGCATGGAGTGTTTAGGGTTTTCTATATATATCATGTCATCTGCACATAATGACAATTTTACCTCTTCCCTTCCAATTTGGATACCTTATATTTTTCTTGTCTGATTGCTGTGGCTAGGACTTCCAATACTATGTTTAATAGAAATGGTTGTCTTGTTCCAGATTTTAGCAGGAAGGCCTTCAGCTTTTCACCGCTGAGTGTTTTGTTGGCTGTGGGTTTGTCATAAATAGCTTTTATTATGTTGAGATATGTTCCTGCTATACCCACTGTGGTAAGTATTTTTATCATGAATGGATGTTGAATTTTATCAAATGCTTTTTCTGCATCTATTGAGATGATCATGTAGTTTCAAAACATATCTTAAACTGGATCCCTGCACAACATACATATTAGTATCAACAAGTTCCCTGTCCCTGTCTTCTAGACCAACATGATTTCTCCTAACTTCTCTCCTACCTTCCACTCTTTCCCTGGCTATTTTTACTTTTTTCCTATGCAACAGAGTGATCTTCTTTTAACCATAAATAAGATCAAGAAATGTAGCTGCTGAAGCCACTCCAAAGAATTTCCATAACACTCCTCACACATAACTCGTCACCATCTCTATAGGGACTTATGTGACCTGTGTCCTGCTTATTTCTGGATTTATCACTGATCACAGTCCTTATTCACACCTCTCCAGTATTCTTGCTACTCACTGAATAAGGCAAGCTTATTGGTCCTCCTGCCTAGCATAACTTTCCTTGGGTATTTAGTTACATGGTTCCTTTTTCATTTGTAAAACTCAGCTGCCATCCCTCAGTGAGGCCATACCTGGACACACCTGCATAGAGTCCACCTTGCCAGTACACTCTAGTTCTACCCCCTGCTTCATTTTCCCTCATAGCCCTTTGACAATAAACAGTCCTGCTAAATAAATATCAGATAATTTCTGATTTATATCTCACCAACTAGACTGTAAGCACCATAAAAAAGAATGCTTTTTGTGTGTGTTTTTATCACTGTTGTATCATCAGTCCATAAAAAATATGAGTTTAATAATATTTGTGTAAATTGATTCATGTTGGACTGAACAGTTGTTAAAGTAAAAGCTGATAATTATCATATTAATTTCAGACAGAGATGCTGATAACCCTCTGCACCTATTTTAAAGTTTTTTAAAAATGCCATAATAGTTCTATTATTCTAAATGTATAGTCCTTTTTTGCTTTTCAACATGTTCAAGCAATCTTGGCAGGTCAGGGACATGCTCTATTCCACTTCACATACTGGAAAATGCCTACTACCAATACCTTCTCTCTGTGGGGTGGCTTTATAAACCATCCTCTGATCCTGACAGAAAGAGAGCAACTTCCAGGCTGAATTATCTGAATAATGGGAATGAGTGGTTCCAATGTCTTTTGGAAAAGAATTATCAAATATTTTATAAAACTTTCTACTAAACACAGAAAAAGGAGTGTTTTGTAATTGGCCCTCAGGTACGTAAGACATTCAATTGTGCAGAATATACATGTCTTTTTACATAGTCCAATTGAAGCAGCATCATTTACATTTATACATGCCAACATACTTAGTAATCTCTATTTAAACTATTACATCCAGAACTGGTCATTCCTAATAAGTGAGAAATCTACTACTATAAATATTTCTATGAATTTAAAAAATAGACACATAAATATAGATATACCCACAAGTTTAAAAGTTCTTACAGTTCCAACCATTTTATTGTATTAACTCAATAGCAAAATATTCTCTAGATTTAAAGCTCAAATTCTAACTGCCATCCAATTATAAACATTGCTATTATTTAAGCCAGAGAAACGTTTGATATTAGATATTAACTTGGTATAAAATAAGGTACTTTAAGTGATGAAAAAGTCCATCTTTGAAAGGGAAATGTGCAGATTAATGAAATTATGTGAGAGGCACTTTAGTCCCTTCAGAAGGATATTAAAAGGAAAATACATATTATTAACTGATTTAGAAACAGCTAAAATGGAACTTCTTAAATAGTAATTGCTGTTTTAAAATACTTAAAGGACTCCAAGCATATAAAGTAAGAGCAGATGATTCTTTGAGTGGACATTTCTCCCTGCTATACGGTTAGTGGCAAAGAGTCCCATTCACTGTTTCCAGTGATAGTCATTGTGGACATTTTCAGAGACCACCTGACCCAGATGGTTCCCCAGTCCATTGCCTTGCAAGCTGGTATATGCCTATTACTGCCAAGTAGGTGGTGGTGTGTTGGGTGGGATAAGCAGCCGCACAGTAACTATGGATGCAATTTCCTAGGGCATAAATTTTACTAGCAGGTTTTAGAGAAAACTAATGTTTTTTAATATTTAAACTAAAGTGGCTGTATTATGAGTAGAATATAAAATTTACATGAATTTTTCAAATAAATCCAGAGACTTAAAAGAAATTCCCCTATTCTAGTGGGTTGAGAGACTCTGGAGGTTCTCCCTCACTCCTCTTTGCTATTAGAATAATTCAGTGGGAAAGTTTGTGAAACATGGCATCACTCTTTGATATTCTACATGAAATAAAAATGAATTTTTGTCAAGATGGCAGCTATACATATTCTATAGAAACTTACTTATTTTTCTTTTTCAGGGCCAGCTCCAGCCCAAATTTTTGTTGGGAGAACTTGGTATTAGGGAACTCATTTCCTGTTCTTTCTCTGCCTCTTCTTCCCTCTCCTATTTCTCTCTCCTCTCTCCCTATTTCTCATTCTTCGTTCCTCTCTTTCCCTGTTCTTCTCCCATTCTCTCACTCTTTTTTCTTCTTTCCTTCCTTCAAATATTTATCAGATACTTTATATCTCAGGCACTGTGTTAGCACTGTGGTTATAAAGATGGAAAGTGAGCTTTACATCATCACTGAATTCTGCCCTAAGCTCTAGGATAGAATGATCTGTATTTTTTCAAGATTATATCACTAATGCCTTATACAATGTCTAGCATATATAAGGTGTTTAATATTTATGAATAAACAAATCAAGGCATGCATGTTGAATATAATGATCAATAAGGACATTATTAGAATACATGCATTTTATTCTATCCTATCTTATGAAACCTGGACTCATTGATAAGTGAGGAAAGAAGAAGAACTGAGGTTGGGACTCAAGAGCACGCTACTGCTTCCCAAGAAATATGCAGAGCACTGAATCTTCATTTTGGTTTTGAATGAAGTCTGACAAGACTAGAAGGAAAGAACATTACATATGGGGGAAAAAGCACATTCAAAGACAATAAGGGAGGAAATGGCATGGTGTATTCAACAAATGATTACACTTTATTTCAACGTTTTTTTTTTTGTACAAAGGAGATGGGTGTATGAGAGTCAAGTATCAGTTGGTTGGTAGAAATTATGGAAAATATCTTGGCAAACAGAACAAAATGACCTTGTAGAACATCTCAAATACTTTTGCCTCCTCCGCTAGCATGTCTTACTCTTGATGCTGATTTTATTCCTCATGTTTTCACAGGGTTGTAAATAAGTTACCCTATTCATACCCTTAAGTGTCTAATAATGGCCTAATGGGATTATGACTCAAATTCCACAGGGACCATACAGGTTACATTAATATGTGGGGCTTCTGGGAATTTTTAAAGAAAGTAACTGATGGTTTTAGTGCTCATGCACCTGCTGAAAAGGACTCTACGCCTGTCAGTTGTTTCCATGCAGGTATATGGGTAGAAGGTTGGAGATTATCAGATATTCTTATTTTCAAAAGATACAGGATACCCATGCCTGAATATAAAGTTTACAATGTTTAAATGTTTGTCAACTGTATTTTTTTATTGTTACTGTACCGAATTGCCACAAATGTGGTGGCTTAAAGCATATTAGCTTATAGTTGCCCCATCTCAGGTTCTTAAGCTAAATCACATCTGCAAAGAGCTGTTGCAATGAAAAGTAACAGTCACAGGTTTCTGAGATTAGGGTTACAACATCTTGAGAGGTGGGGTGGGGAATTAGTCTACCACACATATTTATGAGTTTGCATACATGTTTTTATCATTGTATAAATCAATACCAATGGCCAGGGGAAACAAACAAGCAACAACAAAATTACTCCATATATCCAGTGTTTCTAAAGCCAACTTTCATTTGTGTCTAATGCAGTAAACATCTCAATTTTTTTTTTCTTCAGAAAGTCCAACTTATTGATTAAAGTTGAAGAATCCTTAAATGCAGAAGTGTCTGTTATCTTCAACAGGTTGATAGGGGGATTTTATTGCTTCACTTCTCCAGCCACAAAATTTATGTATTCATGTGTTCAGTGAATATTAATTAAGTACCTATGCTTTTGCTGCTCTGTATTACAGTAATTAATGAATTTTTTTTAATCTATGGATATGACTTTCTATTTGGAGTTAACAATTAATAATTCTTGCCCTCTTTTGGTTTCCCCACCAGGATTTCAAATTTTCTTCCCTGAAAGAACTCACTGCTCCCTGATATTTTTCCCTTCTCTTCCTTATGCTGTTTCACCCTAAGTAGTGGATCCTTGACAAGTTTCGCTTAGACATCATGGTGAGTATTCTAAAGAGAAAATAGTGTGCTGATGAGGAAAATATTCTCCATTCAACTCTCCAAAGATTTGTCTGAGGAGACATTTTGCTGACTTGTCAAATTTAAAATATGCACTAAATCTCTATTATTTTTTCTAATTTTATTAGTTTAAAAGTATTCCAAAATAGATACTCAGTATTGTCTGTCTTCCTCAGTTTACTGTAAGGTTCTTGCATATTGGTGTCACATCTTATTGACCTCTTTATCCCTAGGATATTATATCATGCTTGGCATATACAAACTTACACAGATTCAAAGATGGAGAAGGAGGTAGGGATTACTCTGACACTTTTTTCCAACTCAACACAGTAAATCATTTTGTTTTCCATTTTCATGGAACTTTTCTGTTACTTTCATGGGGGAACAGGGGACACAGAAATATTATTTTATTTGCAGATAAGGGTGATGTTTGGTTCTTGAAGAAAGCCTAAACTCAAATGTAACTGCCTTTAAAAAAATTTTTATTTTATATTGGACTATAGTTGATTTACAATGTTGTGTTAGTGTCAGGTGTACAGCAAAGTGATTCAATTATATATATATATAGAGAGAGAGAGAGAGTTTTAAAAACTCTTTTCGCATTTTGGTTATTAGAGAATATTGAGCAGAGTTCCCTGTGCTATACAGTAGGTCCTTGTTGGTTATCTATTTTAAATATAGTAGTGTGTATATGTCAATTCCAAACTCCCAATTTATCCCCCCCCCACCACCTTTTCCCTTTGGTAACCATGAGATTGTTTTTTAAGTCTGTGAGTCTGTTTCCTAAATAAGTTCATGTGTATCATTTTTTGTAGATTCTGCATATAAGCAATATCATATATTTGTCTTTCTGTCTGACTTACTTCACTTAGTATGATGATCTCTAGTCGCATCCGTGTTGCTGCAAATGGCATTATTTCATTCTTTTTTATGGCTGAGTAATATTCCATTGTATACATGTACCACATCTTCTTTATCCATTCATCTATTAGATGGATATTTAGGTTGCTTCCATGTCCTGGCTATTGTAAACAGTGTTGCAATGAACAGTGGGGTGCATGTATCCTTTTGAACCATGTTTTTCTCCAGAAACATGCCCAGGAGTGGGATTGCTGAATAATATGGTAGCTCTATTTTCAGTTTTTTAAGGAAACTCCATACTGTTCTCCATAGTGACTGTACCAATTTACATTTCCAGCAACAGTGTAAGAGGGTCCCTTTTCTCCACACTCTCTAGAGCAATTACTGTTTGTAGACTATTTGATGATGGCCATTCTGACTGGTATGAGGTGATATCTCATTGTAGTTTTGATTTGCATTTCTCTAATAATTAGTGATGTTGAGCAGCTTTTCATGTGCCTATTGGCCATCTGTATGTCTTCTTCAGAGAAATGCCTATTCAGGTCTTCTGCCCTTTTTTTTTTTTTAAAGTGAGCTACATGAGCTCATTGTAAATTTTGGAGATTAATTACTTTTTGGTGATATCATTTGAAAATTTTTCCCCCATTCTATGTGCTGTCTCTTCATTTTGTTTATGGTTTCCTTTGTTGTGCAAAAGCTTTTGAGTTTACTTAGGTCCCTTTAGTTTATTTTTGTTTTTATTTCCATTACTCTAGGAAATGGATCAAAAAAGATACTGCTGCGATTTATGTCAAAGAGTGTGTTCTGCCTATGTTTTTTCTAGGAGTTTCATAGTTAACAGACTTACGTTTAAATCTTTAACCATTTTGAGTTTATTTTTGTATATGGTGTGAGAAAATGTTCTAATTTCCTTCTTTTACATGTAGCTCTCCAGTTTTCCCAGCACCACTTATTGAAAAGATTGTCTTTTCTCTGTTGTGTATTCTTGCATCCTTTATTGTAGATTAATTGACTGTAAGTGTGTAGGTTTATCTCAGGGCTCTCTATTCTGTTCTATTGCTCTATGTGTCTGTTTTTCTGCCCATTTCATACTGTTTTGATAACTGTAGAATAGTCTGAAGCAAGGGAGCATAATACCTCCAGCTCTGTTCCTCTTTCTCAATATTGCTTTGGCTATTCGGGATCTTTTGTGTCTCCATACAAATTGTAAAATTTTTTGTTCTAGTTCTGTGAAAAATGCCATTGGTAATTTCATAGGGATTTTATTGAATATGTAGATTGCCTTGGATAGTACAGTCATTTTGACAATGTTAATTCTTCCAATCCAAGAACATGGTGCATCTTTCCATCTGTTTGTGTCATCTATTTCTTTCATCAGCATCTTAGGGTTTACATCTTAGCATCTTAGGTCTTTTAGCCTCCTTAGGTAGGTTTATTCCTAGGTATTTTAGTCTTTCTGATGCTTTGGATTGTTTCTTTAATTTCTCTTTCTGATCTTTCATTGTTAGTGTATAGAAATGCAACAGATTTCTGTGTATTAATTTTTCATCCTGCAACTCTACCAAACTAGTTGATGAGCTCTAGTAGTTTTCTTGTGGCATCATTAGGATTATCTATATATAGTATCATGCCATCTGCAAATAGTGACAGTTTTACTTCTTTTCCAATTTGGATTCCTTTTATTTCTTTTTCTTCTCTGATTGCCATACTAGGAATTCCAAAACTATGTTGAATAATACTGGTGAGAGTGGACAACCTTGTCTTGTTCCTGATCTTAGAGGAAATGCTTTCAGATTTTCAACACTGAATATGATGTTGGCTGTAGGTTTGTCAAATATGGCCTTTATTGTGTTGAGGTATGTTCCCTCCATGCCCACTTTCTGGAGAGTATTCATCATAAATGGGTGTTCAATTTTTGTCAAAAGTTTTTTCTGCATCTATTGAGATGATCATATGGTTTTTATTCTTCAATTTTTTAACATGGTGTATCACACTGATTGATTTGGGGATATTGAAAAATCCTTTCATCCCTGGGATAAATCCCATTTGATCATGGAGCATGATTCTTTTTTTTTTTTTTAACATCTATATTGGAGTATAATTGCTTCACAATGGAGTGTTAGTTTCTGCTTTATAACAAAGTGAATCAGTTATACATATACATATGTCCCCATATCTCTCCCCTCTTGCATCTCCCTCCCTCCCACCCCCCCATGCCCACCCCTCTAGGTGGTCACAAAGCACCAAGCTGATTCCCCTGTACTATGCAGCTGCTTCCCACTAGCTATCTATTTTACATTTGGTAGTGTATAAATGTCCATGCCACTCTCTCACTTTGTCCCAGCTTACCCTTCCCCCTCCCCCTCCCCATATCCTCAAGTCCATTTTCTAGTAGGTCTGTGTCTTTATTCCCATCT
>NC_041230.1:31511838-31512937 GCF_002837175.3 Physeter macrocephalus
TTTTTTAGATTCCATATATATGTGTTAGCACATGGTATTTCTTTTTCTCTTTCTGACTTACTTCCTTCACTCTGTATGACAGACTCTCGGTCCATCCACCTCACAACGAATAACTCAATTTCGTTTCTTTTTATGGCTGAGTAATATTCCATTGTATATATGTGCCACATCTTCTTTATCGATTCATCTGTTGATGGGCATTTAGGTTGCTTCCATGTCCTGGTTATGGTAAATAGAGCTGCAATGAATATTTTGGTACATGACTCTTTTTGAGTTATAGTTTTCTCAGGGTATATGCCCAGTAGTGGGATTGCTGGGTCGTATGGTAGTTCTATTTTTAGTTTTTAAAGGAATCTCCATACTGTTCTCCATAGTGGCTGTATCAATTTACATTCCCACCAACAGTGCAAGAGTGTTCCCTTTTCTCCACACCCTCTCCAGCATTTATTGTTTGTAGATTTTTTGATGATGGCCATTCTGACCGGTGTGAGATTATATCTCATTGTAGTTTTGATTTGCATTTCTCTAATGATTAATGATGTTGAGCATTCTTTCATGTGTTTGTTGGCAATCTGTATATCTTTGGAGAAATGTCTATTTAGGTCTTCACCCATTTTTGGATTGGATTGTTTTTCTGATATTCAGCTGCATGATCTGCTTGTATATTTTGGAGATTAATCCTTTGTCAGTTGCTTCATTTGCAAATATTTTCTCCCATTCTGAGGGTTGTCTTCTCGTCTTGTTTATGGTTTCCATTGCTATGCAAAAGTTTTTAAGTTACATTAGGTCCCATTTGTTTACTTTTTTTTAATTTCCATTTCTCTAAGAGGTGGGTCAAAAAGGATCTAGCTGTGATGTATGTCATAGAGTGTTCTGCCTATGTTTTCCTCTAAGAGTTTGATAGTGTCTGGCCTTACATTTAGGCCCTTAATCCATTTTGAGTTTATTTTTGTATATGATAGAGAGTGTTCTAATTTCATTCTTTTACATGTAGCTGTCCAGTTTTCCCAGCACCACTTATTGAAGAGGCTGTCTTTTCTCCATTGTATACTCCTGCCTCCTTTATCAAAGATAAGGTGACCATATGTGCGTGGGTTTA
>NC_041230.1:31513147-31514772 GCF_002837175.3 Physeter macrocephalus
ATTCTTTTTGTTGCAATGGTAAATGGGAGTGCTTTCTTAATTTCACTTTCAGATTTTTTATCAATCATTAGTGTATAGGAATGCAAGAGATTTCTGTGCATTAATTCTTTATCCTGCAACTTTACCAAATTCATTGATTAGCTCTAGTAGTTTTCTGGTAGCATCTTTAGGATTCTCTATGTATAGTATCATGTCATCTGCAAAGAGTGACAGCTTTACTTCTTCTTTCCTGATTTGGATTCTTTTTATTTCTTTTTCTTCTCTGATTGATTGCTGTGGCTAAAACTTCCAAAACTATGTTGAATAATAAGTGGGCAACCTTGTTTGTTCCTGATCTTAGTGGAAATGTTTTCAGTTTTTCACCAGTGAGGACCATGTTGGCTGTGGGTTTGTTATGTATGGCCTTTATTATGTTGAGGTAAGTTCCCTCTATGCCTACTTTCTGTAGGGTTTTTATAATAAATTGGTGTTGAATTTTGTCAAAAGCTTTCTCTGCATCTATTGAGATGATCATATGGTTTTTCTCCTTCAGTTTGTTAATATGGTGTATCACATTGATTTGCGTATACTGAAAAATCCTTGCATTCCTGGGATAAACCCACTTGCTTTTAATGTGCTTTTGGATTCTGTTTGCTAGTATTTTGTTGAGAAGTTTTGCTTCTATGTTCATCAGTGATATTGGCATCAGGGTGATGGTGGCCTCGTAGAATGAGTTTGGGAGTGTTCCTCCCTCTGCTATCTTTTGGAAGAGTTTTTGAGAAGGATAGGTGTTAGCTCTTCTCTAAATGTTGGATAGAATTCGCCTGTGAAGCCATCTGGTCCTGGGCTTTTGTTTGTTGGAAGATTTTTAATCACAGTTTCAATTTCAGTGCTTGTGATTGGTCTGTTCATATTTTCTATTTCTTCCTGGTTCAGTCTCGGCAGCTTGTGCATCTCTAAGAATTTGTCCATTTCTTCCAGGTTGTCCATTTTATTGGCATAGAGTTGCTTGTAGTAATCTCATAATCCTTTGTATTTCTGCAGTGTCAATTGCTACTTCTCCTTTCTCATTTCTAATTCTATTGATTTGAGTTTCTCCCTTTTCTTAATGATGAGTCTGGCTAATGGTTTATCAATTTTGTTTATCGTCTCAAAGAACCAGCTTTTAGTTTTATTGATCTCTCCTGTTATTTCCTTCATTCCTTTTTCATTTATTTCTGATCTGATCTTTATGATGTCTTTCCTTCTGCTAACTTTGGGGTATTTTTGTTCTTCTCTCTCTAATTGCTTTAGGTGTAAGGTTAGGTTGTTTATTTGAGATGTTTCTTGTTTCTCAAGGTAGAATTGTATTGCTATAAACTTCCCTCTTAGAACTGCTTTTGCTGCATCCCATAGGATTTGCATCATCGTGTTTTCATTGTCATTTGTTTCTAGGTAGTTTTTGATTTCCTCTTTGATTTCTTCAGTGATCACTTCGTTATTAAGTATTGTTTAGCCTCCATGTGTTTGTATTTTTTACAGGTTTTTTTCCTGTAATTGATATCTAGTCTCATATCATTGTGGTCGGAAAAGATACTTGATACAATTTCAGTTTTCTTAAATTTTCCAAGGCTTGATTTGTGACCCAAGATATGATCTCTTTTGGA
>NC_041230.1:31515660-31531834 GCF_002837175.3 Physeter macrocephalus
TATGTGTCTTGGCGTGTTTCTCCTTGGATTTATCCTGTATGGGACTCTCTGTGCTTCCTGGACTTGATTGACTATTTCCTTTCCTATATTAGGGAAGTTTTCAACTATAATCTGTTCAAATATTTTCTCAGTTCCTTTCTTTTTCTCTTCTTCTTCTGGGACCCCTATAATTCGAATGTTGGTGCGTTTAATGTTGTCCCAGAGGTCTGTGAGACTGTCCTCAATTCTTTTCGTTCTTTTTTCTTTATTTATTCTGCTCTGCAGTAGTTATTTCCACGATTTTATCTTCCCAGTCACTTCTCCGTTCTTCTACCTCAGTTATTCTGCTATTGATCCCCTCTAGAGAATTTTTAATTTCATTTATTTTGTTGTTCATTACTGTTTGTTTGCTCTTTAGTTCTTCTAGGTCCTTGTTCAATGTCTGTGGCCTTATTATGATTTTAGGCAGCCCCTCTCCTAATGGATGGGGTTGTGTTCCTGTCTTTCTAGTTGTTGGCATATGGTGTCCAGCACTGGAGCTTGCTGGTCGTTCAGTGGAGCTGGGTCTTGGCGTTGAGATGCAGATCTCTGGGAGATTTTCGCTGTTTGTTATTACTTGGAGATGGAGATGGGAGGTCTCTTGTGCGCCAGTGTCCTGAACTTGGCTCTCCCACCTCACAGGCACATCCCTGATACCTGGCTGGAGGACCAAGAGCCTGTCATCCACACGGCTCAGAATAAAAGGGAGGAAAAAAAAGAAAGAAAGAAGATTAAATTAAATTAAATTAAAAAGTTATTAAAATAAAACATTATTTAAAAGTTTTTTTAATTAATAAAAACAAAAAGAAAGAAAGAAGAGAACAACCAAACCAAAAAACAAATCCACCAATGATAACAAGTGCTAAAAACTATCCAGGAAAAAAAACCCAGACAGACAGAACCCTAGGACAAATGGCAAAAGCAAAGCTACACAGACAAAATCACACATAGAAGCATACACATACACACTCACAAAAAGAGAAAAGGAAAAAATATATATATATCATTGCTCCCAAAGTTCACCTTCTCAATTTGGGATGATTCGTTGTCTGAATCAGGTATTCCACAGATGCAAGGTACATCAAGTTGATTGTGGAGATTTAATCCGCTGCTCCTGAGGCTGCTGGGAGAGATTTCCCTTTCTCTTCTTTGTTCACACAGCTTCTGGGGTTCAGCTTTGGAATTTCCCTTTCTCTTCTTTGTTTGCACAGCTCCTGGTGTTCAGCTTTGGATTTGGACCCGCCTCTGCGTGTAGGTTTCCTTAGGCGTCTGTTCTTCTCTCAGACAGGACTGGGTTAAAGGAGCAGCTGATTCGGGGGCTCTGGTTCACTCAGGCCAGGGGGAGGGAGGTGTACGGAATGCGCAGCCAGCCTGAGGCGGCAGAGGCCGGCGTGATGTTGCACCAGCCTGAGGCATGCTGTGTGTTCTCCCAGAGAAGTTGTCCCTGGATCACAGGACCCTGGCAGTGGCGGGCTACACAGGCTCCCGGGAGGAGAGTTATGGAGAGTGACCTGTGCTCGCACACTGGCTTCTTGGTGGCAGCAGCAGCAGCCTTACCGTCTCATGCCCATTTCTGGGGTCCGCGCCTGTCTCTGGAGCTCCTTTAAGCGGTGTTCTTAATCCCCTTTCCTCATGCACCAGGAAACAAAGAGGCAAGAAAAAGTCTCTTGCCTCTTCGGCAGCTCCAGACTTTTTCCCAGACTCCCTCCTGGCTAGCCGTGGTGCAATAGCCCCTTCAGGCTCTGTTCACGCAACCAACCCCAGTCCTCTCCCTGGAATCCTACCGAAGCCCAAGCCTCAGCTTCCAGCCCCCATCCACCCTGGCGGGTGAGCAGACAAGCCTCTCAGGCTGGTGAGTGCAGGTCGGCACCGATCCTCTGTGCGGGAATCTCTCCGCTTTGCCCTCTGCACCCCTGTTGCTGCGCTCTCCTCTGTGGCTCTGAAGCTTCCCCCCTCCGCCACCCATAGTCTCCACCCGTGAAGGGGCTTCTAGTGTGTGGAAACCTTTCCTCCTTCACAGCTCCCTCCCACTAGTGAAGGTCCCCCATCCGTATTCTTTTGTCTCTTTTTTCTTTTGCCCTACCCATGTACGTGGGGAGTTTCTTGCCTTTCGGAGGTCTGAGGTCTTCTGCCAGCATTCAGCAGGTGTTCTGTAGGAGTTGTTCCACATGTAGATGTATTTCTAATGTATTTGTAGGCAGGAAGGTGATCTCCACGTCTTACTCTTCCACTATCTTGAAGCTCCTCAGAGCCTGATTCTTTTAATGTACTGTTGAATTTGGATTACTCATATTTTGTTGAGAATTTTTGTGTTTATATTCGTCAGTGATATTGGCCTGTAATTTTCTTTTTTTGTGAGGCATCTTTGTCTGGTTTGGGTATCAGGGTGATGGTGTCCTCATAGAGTGAGTTTGGGAGTGTTCCTTCCTCTGCAATGTTTTGGAATTGTTTCAAAAGGATAGGTGTTAACTCTTCTCTAAATGTTTAATAGAATTCACCTGTGAAGCCATCTGGTCCTGGACTTTTGTTTATGGGAGTTTTTCAATCACAGTTTCCATTTCAGTACTTGCGATTGGTCTGTTCATATTTTCTATTTCTTCCTGGTTCAGTTTTGGGAGATTGTATCTTTCTCAGAATTTTTCCATTTCTTCTAGGTTGTCCATTTTATTGGCATATAGCTGCTTATAGTATGCTCTTATGATCCTTTGTATTTCTGTGGTGTCCATTGTAACTTCTTTTTCATTTCTAATTTTATTGATTTGAGCCCTCTTCCTTTTTTTCCTTGGTGAATCTGGCTAAAGGTTCATCAGTTTTGTTTATCTTTTCAAAGAAGCAGCTTTTACTTTCCTTGATCATTTCTATTGTTTTCTTCATCTCTATTTCATTTATTTCCACTCTGATCTTTATGATTTCTTTCCTTCTAATTTTGGGTTTTGCTTGTTCATCTTTCTCTGGTTGCTTTAGGTGTAAAGTTAGATTGTTTATTTGGGATTTTTCTTGTTTCCTGAGATAAGATAGTATTGCTATAAACTTCCCTCTTAGAACTGCTTTTCCTGTGTCCCACAGGTTTTGGATCATCACACTTTCATTTTCATTTGTCTCTAGGTATTTTTTTGATTTCCTCTTTGATTTCTTCAGTGATCTCTTGGTTGTTTAGTAGCATATTGTTTATCCTCCAGGTGTTTGTGTTTTTGCAGTATTTTTCTTGTAGTTGATTTCTAATCTCATAGTGTTGTGGTCAGAAAAGATGCTTGATATGATTTCAATTTTCTTAAATTTACCAAGGGTCACTTTGTGGCCCAGCATGTGATCAATCCTGGGGAAAGTTCTGTGTGCACTTGAGAAGAATGATGTGTATTCTTCTATTTTTCGATGGAATGCTCTATAAATATCAATTAAGTCCATCTGGTCTAATGTGCCATTTAAGGCTTGTGTTTCCTTATTAATTTTCTCTCTGGATGATCTGTCCATTGATGAAAGTCGGGTGTTAAAGCCGCTCATTTTTTCTCCCTTTATGGCTGTTAGTATTTGCCTTATATATTGAGGTGCTCCTATGTTGAGTACTTATATATTTACAATTGTTATATCTTCTTCATGGATCGATCCCTTGATCATTATGTAGTGTCATTCTTTGTCTCTTGTAATAGTCTTTGTTTTAAAGTCTATTTTGTCTGATATGAGAATTGCTACTCCAGCTTTCTTTTGATTTCCATTTGTGTGGAATACCTTTTTCCATCCCCTCACTTTCAGTCTGTATGAGTCCCTAGATCTGAAGTGGGTCTCTTGTAGACAGCATATATATGGGTCTTGTTTATGTATCCATTCAGCCAGTCTGTGTCTTTGGGTTGAAGCATTTACTCCATTTACAATTAAGGTAATTATCAATATGTTTGTTCTTATTGCCATTTTGATAATGGTTTTGGACTTGTTTTTGTAGGTCTTTTTTTTAAAAAATATGCAATACAGTATTATTAATCAGTATTGCTGTACACTACATCTCCATGACTTGTTTGGTTTTCCCTTCTTTTTTGATTTGATGACTAACTTTACTGTTGTGTTTGGATTCCTTATTCTTTGTGTATCTATTGTAAACTTTCAGTTTATGGTTACCATGAGGTTTTGATATAGCAGTCTCAAATTATTCAAATGCATTGAATAAACCACAATTACTCAAATACAAACCCACTTTCTTATACCATTTTTGAGTTTTCCAGAGGATATTGAAGTTTGCCAGATATTGATCGGATCAATCAATCAACTCCTTTCATATATTTATTATACTCTAATATACAAGTGGGCTTAGTCATCTGATGGCCAGTCCTCCAGTCTTCCTTTCCTGTAGATGCTATGGAGGCATTAGGAGTCGTCACCATTCAGACTAGCCTCTTGTCTTTCCATATAAGAAGAATCACTTCTCCCTTCCATAAGAATGTCATTTCTCCCCTCTGTAGATTTTCAGATTTCTCCTTTAATAGATTTGGTATACCATGATTCTCTCTTATAGTCCCACACACTCTGATTTTATTTTTCAACAATATTTCAGATGTAGTCACACTGTTGTAACAATTGTCTTCATAAATATGGTGCCATGAACCAAGATTAGGACCAGTAATATTGTTTCTTGCAGTTTCTTTCCTTCACCCATGTAAATTTCAAGGTTGCATAGATCCAGTTTCACTTTTGCTAACTGTCCTGGCCAAAATTCCATATTTTGCAAGTTTTCCAGGATTATAGGTTTTGAATCTGAGTCGTCCTCTCCACTTATCATTACCTCCTTAAGTGATAGCTCTTATTTGGGTATATAGAGCGATTGAAATTTTGTAGAAAATAATCCAAAAGAGGTTTAACTTTTGAAATTCTATTTGTGGGAAGTGGAGTTTCCAAGTTATCATTAAAGTGAAGAAATGTCATTATTTATTTGACCCTTCTTCTTGTCATAATCTTTGGAAAGATAGATAGGTGTTTAAAGGAAGGGATCAGTCAACCAATATTCTTTCCAGTGTGACTTTCTTATTTGTCCCATCAAAATTATTAATCCAAGAAACTTCTTCATGTCACTATTGGTTATATCAGTCCATTTTAAAGCCTTATCATTCTTTTACAATAATATTCATTGTAACACCCTGTCATTGAACGTGACATCATGAGGATGTCCATGAGAAACCATCCTCTTCTTTTTCTTTGTTTTGCAAGCCCTAATTTAGTAGAAAGAGTTATTAATAATCAATTATAATAACTAAATCCTAGTTCTGTGTGCTCTTTGCTTTAATAAGTTTATTTTTCATTTGTATACAGGAGATGGCACTCTACAAGCATCCCACACAGGGCCTTTATGGTAAGAACCTTTACATTTTAAACATTATTAAGCACCTGCTAATGGCTAGATATGAGGAAGCAAGTTGTTATGTTGCAGAAATAAATAAAATATGGTCTCTGGCCTCAAGCTCACAGTCCAGCTTTACAATGCCTGTGAAAGTTGATTTAATATTTATAAGATGCTATGGAAAGTAAAGAATTATTATTTTCCATTATTTAGCTACTATAATTATTCCTGTATATAAAGGTCAGATTTCCAATTACACACAATATTGGAAAGGCATAAAATCAGAAGATAAAAGACCAAGTTGAGAAAAGCTGAATGTTCTAAGAGCACACATCTCTCTCAGGAAGTGGTATTAGATGGGGGACAAAAAGGCAAGGGACTTTCTCATTGACTGAAAGCAGTAATACAAATTAATATCTGACCAGTGCTTTAAAGTTTATGAAGTGCAGTCACAATATTTAGACCCACTTTTAAGGTATGACATCTAAACTCTGGTATTGTGGAAAGTAAGAAAAGGTAGAGAAAGAAGAAGAAAATAAATTTGACTGAAGACAACTAAGTATAGAGAAGAGGTCAGGCCACCAACAAGTAAGGAATGAAAAGCAGATGCCAAATAAAGGCATCTTTGTTTTTTTCATAAGACAAACAGAATAAGAAAATAAATCTCCACCAGGTAAGACCAGTGTTCTCCCTTTATCAACCACCAATTATATCCTTGAGACAAGTCTGAATAATTGAGAATGTGAACATTAGTGAGATTGTGGTTACCACAACCACTGTAATATATCTGAATGTGCATCTCTTCACAACAAGAAAAACAAACAGATTGTTTTTGTTTTTTCATATTTACTCTATGCCAAAAAGTGTTTTATGACTTTTAAATATAATAGCTCCTTCTTACAACCTTATGAATTATGACCTTTATCATCTGTATCTATCTTACAAATGATGATACTGGGTCACTAACAGGTTAAGTATCCTATTAAAAGTTAAATGACTGTTAAATGATATTAATTGTACTTCATTATAGATGATATGTGTACAATTTTTTAAAAAATTATTCATTTATCTTGCTTTTAAAGAAAATGAACAGCTATTATCTTGCTTTTAAAGAAAATAAACAGCTATTTTAAAGTTTTAAGTTTCACTTATTGGACTACTTAGTGGTCTAGTATATTTTTTTAAACCACTGGGTACTCAGTAATTATTTGATGAAAAATAAATGACTTTTTCTGTACTGAGATTTCAGAAAGGCCTAAGATGTGAGCTCTGCATTTTTATGAGCTTCTAAAAGTTTCTGCCTTTTCCCACTGATGCCCCAAATTAAATATATCCAGTCAATCTGACTGAAATTCCCTTCTTCAAATTGAAATATTGTTTTTTAACTACTAACTTTGAAGAGGATGCCAACATTTTCAAGTCTTCTACCTGGAAATTCAATGCTATTTTGGGATCTCTTGCCTATTTATTACTACCTATACTATTTCTTCTGTAATACTGGCCTCAGGAAGTAGACACCCTGACCTTAATCCCCCATTTCTGAGACCAACTGGTGATGTAACAGGACCTGATACATGTGCAGGGGTCAGCAAGCATTTTCTGCAAAGAGCCAGTTGGTTTTAGGCTTTGAGTTATGGTGTCTGTGTCAGCCTTGCGACTTGGCCTTTGCAGTGAATGTAGCTGTGGACAATACATAAACAAATGCCATGAGTATATTACAATAAAATTTTATTTACAGAAGCTGGCTGCCTGCAGATGTGGCCTGTGGGTTGTAATTTTCTGACCCCTGAATGCAACTGCAACAGAGAGAGCTCACCTTCACCTACAATAATAGTAATTGAATTTGGGTTCTATGTCTCTGAACTTTTTTTGGGTAGGTGTCTGAGATATCTGAAAGCACACTCATGCACTGACCTGGAGGTTAGTGAGATGTGGACGACTATGTTTATGGGAAGCCTATGAAGACTGGACAGATTTCAGGAGCAGAACTTGGGATGATGACATTCACTTCCTCTTTTGCTCAGTTTATTACTTCTTTAAGACTCTGAAGGGTTGTGTAATTTTAAGTAATTGGTGGATTTCTCCATATAGTTCAGCTTATTGGCCTTTAGGCACTAGCTAAAATTGCTTTAAAAATGTAGATCTAAGAGTCTAGGAAAAGTGAGGATTCAGTTCATTATATCTGCAGGAGCAAATAAAGGGAAAAAAGGTGTCATGTAAAGATGCTGAGATGCTGATACTTGGTGGCAGACAATGATATATTACCGTATTCTGGATCAGTTAATTTCTCTGAATCATCTTTCAACTATTTATATTCTCAGGCTCTAGAGAAAATGGAAGTATACATGTGCTACCTACTGGGTTAAATGTTACTTACTCTTATTTCTTATAATCTGACCTTTATCAAGATTGATGAGGAGGCATTCCCATTGCTTCAGCAAATCTTGGAATGCCAAATCTGTGTTCACTCTCCCAAGTCCTCTTGTGATATGCTAGGCTATAATCATCTACCCCCTGGGCTATCATCATGTTGGTTAAAGATCTAATCTTCTTGTGACTAATCTCAGACTTCAGGCATTGTCGAGATATTTTGCCATCTAATTTGAGAATGCAGAGAAATTGTTCTGCGAAGAAAAGGCACAGCAACTTAGGATGCTATGAAATCACTATTCCTTTTGAGTTATTTTGCTTCAGAAACTAAGATCAGTCAATCACTCCATCATTAAGAAGAAACATGTTTTTCAAAGCACCAGACATAATATTAAGCCCTAGTGATAAAGTGTTGAATAGAATAGGCATTCCTATACTGTCTTAAAACTCGAGGGCCAGTGAGGAAGAAAAAAATATCTTACCTTGCTATGAACATATCTGAACCATGCCCCCTTCCTTGTTTGTTTATTGCAGTGGATGATACCACATGTCAGGAGGCTTCCCTGAGGAAGGATGTTTAATCCAAGACCTGAAAGAGGAGTGGGGATCACCAGACAAGGAAAAGGCAAGAACATTCTAATCAAATTCAATAGCACAGGTCAAGTTCTTGAGATGTGAGAGACAGAGATAGGGATGTAGAGATACAGAAGAAAGAGGAGAGGACAGGAGGGAACAGGAGAGGTGTTACAAGAAATGAGAGGTACAGTGTGACTGGAGGAGAAAGTCACATGGATGTTCTCAAAGATGAAAAGATGAGGCTACAGAGGTGGGCGGGTAGAGCTCATCCAAGGTCTTGTAGCCACTTATTATAGAGGCTAAAAAAGGTGCCACTGAAGAGTTTTGAGCAGGAGAATGACAAACAGAATTGCATTTTGAAGTAATTATTGTGACTGGTATTTAGATTAAGGTGTGGACGAATAAAGACTGAAAGGAAGAAAAACAGCTTAAGGGCTCCACAGTATTTCTGGTAAAATAGGAGAAGTGTTAAGAGAAGCAGATATATACATTTCAGGGTTTTAGCCATAGGTCGTTGCTGGCAAAGCTGGACACTGATAACATTTTCACTCCCCTACTAGGGTGGTTCGCATCCATGGAAGGTTTCTCCTTTCCTACTCCCTTCTAGGATGAGGGGAACAAGAGGGCAATGTCAGAATTGGGGGGATGAAAGATTTTGATGTTACTCGTACATCACCTCCCAATAAAGAATACCGTATATAACAGGACACACTAAGATGAAAATGCATTCACTAGTAAATGGTATGGAAATAAAATAGTTTTTCAAGCTTGAGTACATAATGGATCACCTGGGCACCTAAAAAACTTGATGCCTGGGATCTACTCTCAGAGATTCTGATTTAATTGCTTTGGGGACATAGCCTGGAGAACAGGTTTTTTTCTTTTTTCCCCCCTCCAAATCCTCCAGGGTGATTCTTATGTTCATCCAAAGATCTAGAATTCCTAGAGTGAAGGACAGGTGGAGAACCACTACTGTGTCATCACACTTCTTTCTTCTTTCCTATCTTTTCATGCCCAGTTCCCCTACCCAACAAGGCTGTGGCCAATTTCTATTCTAAACCAACTTCCAAATGATCTCCTTTTGGCTTTTTCTCCATGTTAAGGCTTGAGTTCTTCCAGCTATATTAGCATTTTTAAATTCCGGTATAAACATAAAGTTTACCTTAAATCATTTTTAAACTGCATAATTCAGTGGCATTTAGTACATTCACAATGCTGTGCATCCATCATTAGTATTGTCGTTAAAGGGCCTTTTGTAGCAAGGCAACAGAAGACAGATTTTGGGAGGAGTAGACCCACCTTAACATCAAGCCTACGAGCATATGTAGGCTACTTCCTTTAGACTGACCTTGGCCTCTTGGAATTTGAAAACAATGACCTGAAGTGTGTATGTCTGCTCTGCCCTTCTTTTAGCGATGAAGACTACCACAACCATGCTTGTTATAAGTATGAAATATCTTTGCAGCACATGCAGAAATGTACTTAGAAACATTTACTCTGTATCAAATGAATGACCATATCTTCCCATATTTAAATTCCATTGTCACAGGTTGGTTTCTCCAGAAGCAGATGCTGAGATGGAGACTGGTGTGAAAGATGTATACTACAAATCAAAACCTGTAAAAGAAAGGAGGCAGGATTGAACAAGGGAGAGATTAAATGTGATTCACTCTTGGCAAAATCTTGGCCAATTCTTGTGGGGAACCCTGGGACAAATATTGAGTGTTGCCCATCATGATTGACTTTCGCTGGGACAAAGTGACTGGGCATTTCCATGATCTTCCTCCAAGAAGTCTTGCCTTACCCTATGAGAGACTTATTCTTTCTTCTGCTGAGGTACTGTAAGGTTTTGAAGGTGACCAACTGCGAGGCATCTTAATTTTTCTCATGTTATTAATCGCAGGCCAACTCATGAGGCAATTCTACTCTTTCATCCTGTGTCCCTGCCAAAGATCATTAATGTGATCTTTTGTGCTGTCTCACAGTTCAGTGCAGGTTTCCAAACAAGCAGCTCCAGGCCATCTCAAGTGCATGTAGATTATGACACAATCACCTTCCCTTGCAAACAGAAGTGCTCAAAAGTTATATCTCACTCTTCATTATCTGTCTACATACTCAAACATATTTTTTATCCTAAAGTAATGATACTCTAAGTTCTTCTAAACCTACATGGTGAGCTCCTTCAGGGAAGATACCATGGGTTTTCTGTCTTTGTATCCCTGGTACCTAATAGTGGTAATAATAGTAATAAGTCTCTATTTCCAGCCACTGTTTGCATGTATTACCCTTTTTTAAAATTACTTAAAACAGTTCCATGAGGTATATAGATTTACAGATTAGATAATTGCAGAGAAAAATACATTTTTGTAAGATTCATAAGTTAGTTATAATAAAAACTACAAAAAACTATTGTAGGACAATAGTTAGGACAAAAAACTATTGGCTCCAAAGTTCACACTTCCTGTTGCTCTTCAATAGTGCTCACTGGATTTTGGATAGTTAGGAGGAAAAGAGGAAGGGAAGGCAGAAAGGAGACAAATCAACTGGACAGAGAGAATACATACATCTTGGTAAATATGTCACAGTAAAATTTTGAATAAAAACAACAGTTGGATGAATAACTAGGGGCCACTTTTAAAATGATGCAGAATGTGTGTTACTGCAAAAGAAAGCAAAAGGTACTTTGTAATACCAGAACAGAGGGCAGCCAATTGGAGTTTTGATTGTGTACAAAAAATAAAAAGACAAACAAGGCAGAGATCTGAGAATTGGAGTGGAATGGGTCTGGGGTTTGAAATCAGGCAACGGTTTTTTGAACTTGATCTATTCTAGGGAGGCAGTGAGGGCACCTCATAAGGAAGGCGGCACTATGGAAGAGAGAGAATTCAGCATTTGATAAAGCAAATTCTGAAATTTCTTCTACTCATGTTATCATTCACTGCTGAGGACTTTGGTCTTATCTCTTTGAAAACATAAAAGAAGGCTAATTCATTTGAAAAGCAATGTTCTATTTGTCCCTCTGCAGTCCACTCAATGAGTTAATGTATTTAGAAAGCTTTTATCATGGAGACAGCTTGGTTTCTCCCTTCCTCATACTAAGTAAATTTCAGTGAATTAAATGACAAAAAGCCATCTGCTTTCTATAAATAAGCTCCTCTAATACCTGGCAAATCTTAAAAATCAAGCTGACAACGAATCTCAGCATGATCAATGATCCAGACTGTATAATTCATCTTCTGCTGAGGGATACTGGTCTTGTTGTGGTCAACAGGAAGAGGATATGTCCATGTTTCTGACTTGGAGGTCAACGTTTTATAGCAAATTCAATTTTACTCTGATAATCATTGCACATCCTGTTCCAACTGTCAGGATTAAGTATCTTCTGCTACAATTTGAGACAACCTACGCATCCTTAAATAGTCATCTCAAATGCATCTTCCTCATGACAGCTGCTCTAATTCATTTGTAGACAATTTATTATTTTCCTCATTATTTTCACAATAATAAACTTATTGGTAGTAATCATAATTATCAAAAAATTAATATGGGCTAGCCATTTACATGCATCGTTTACATTAATTTCTCATGACAACTCTTGGAGATAAATACAAATATCACCTTAATTAACTGTATGAGGAAAATAGGGCAGAGAACAGTTTAAAAGTTCTCCCAAACAGATATTTAGTGACGGAACAAAGTGTGGCACCAGAGCAACGTGAAATCAAAAGTATTTGTGTGAATCACTATGCTATGAACGTGCAAGTACAGCACTTTCCTAATTATAGTATTTATATTTATGTATATATCCATCTATGCCAATAAAATAGAAATGTCTTGAGTGGTGAGACCATGTATCATTCATTTTTGTTTTAGCATCCTTTACAATAATGAGTGGCCTATAGAAGATATTCAATTAAACTTTTCTAAGCCTCTTTTCCAATTTACAGGTGAGAGACTAGTAATAACAGGCACATTACAATTTGTTAAGAGGGTTCTATTAATTATCATATTTAAGATTTTAAGAGTTGTTCCTGGCATATAAGAAGTTTGTAATAAATAGTAACTACATAAAGGAGGTTGGGACTAAGTCTCAGTAGAAATGTGTGAGATCTTTCTGATAAGATGATGACTTCTGGATAGTTAGAAGAAAAGTTTATTTGTGCTACCACTCCTAAGAATATTTGCCTGGAGAACTGACAATCTTCTGTTTGGACTAACTTGTACGTTGGGTAGTGGTTCAGTAAAAAAAAAAAAAAAAAAAAAAAAAAATCCCAAAAAAGAGGATTCCTAGAAAATTTGTGTTCTACATGACAACATACACCATAGGTATCATGGACAAGACAGCAGGAGTCTGGAGCTTTGCTGCCTGTGTCCTGAGAAGTCATGTGTATGTATTCTTCTCTCCTCCATAGGCTTAAGTTTGTGATTGTGTCTGTGGCTATGATCTGCCCCTATTGCTTTTCTCTTTAACAAATATTTATTGAGTTTCTACTCCACGCTAGGAACTGTGCCGGGCACTAGATATACTGTGGTAAGAAACAGGAATAGCCCAGCCCTCACGAAGATTACAACCAGCTGTTACCTTTCATGGACTCTCCTTTTTATGTTTTGGTTTGTCTCTGTCCTTAGTAAGGATGTTATATAAAAACTGTATATTCTAGGTGGACTTGGTATAGTAACCATAAATCCAAAACTTTCTGGGCAGTGCCTTGATTTCCTAACATCAACAATTGATCATATTAATTCTAAAAATGTTTTAGAAATTCCAGTGCTCCTTTATCCTTTTACATGTGGAAACACAAGTTGTTAGTTTCTGATTTGGTATTTGTAGTCTTTGTTGGGATGGGTCAATTGCAAGGTCTTTACAATGAATGAAACCAGAAGAAGGGGAAGTGGACAGTAGCATTTAGGAGGCCAAAACAGTGTGTGATGAAAGATACTAGGAGAGCATTTTCAGACATAAAACATAAGGCAAGGAGCTCAACCCTCCTATATGCCCAAGGAAGACACAGCGCCTCAGTCACTTAGTGCAAAATATTCCACTGATACATTGTTTCTGGTCTTTCATATATAATTCACTTCCATACTCTATGGTAAATTGCTATATATTAAGAATGTTATTCAGAAAAAAAAGAGAGAGAGGGAGAGGGAGAGAGAGAAAGAGACCTGAACTGAGTAGGAGTAGAGAAGACCAAGAATAGAAACTGTGGTTCAGACACATAGGGAAAAAAGCCTAAGTGTAATTCCATTTTATTCATAAAGCATTATGAATCTAGATCAACAGAATTCATTGAGTTGGATGTTGTGGATTCAGATGGTGGAACAGAAGGTCATGGAGTTCACCGCCTCCCACAAATACATCAAAAATACATCTACATGTGGACCAATTCTCACAGGATACCTACTGAACACTGGCAGAAGATCTCATACAACCAAAACTGCAAGAAAGATGATTAACATGTAACTGGGTAGGAAGAAAGAAAAAAGGAATTGGGAAGGGACCTGTGCCCCTGTGAGGTGGCTGTGAAAGAGGAAATGTTCCCTCACCCTGGGAACTGCCTTCATCAGCTGGGAGATCAGCCAGAACAGAAAGGTAGCTTCAGAAGCTCGGAGGTAAGTGCAGCAGCCAGCTTGCAGCAGGCAGAACAGAGAGAGACCTGGATAGATGGTCCTAGCCACCTTGCTGTACTCCCCAGCCTGAGATGTGTGTCTGCTGGTATAGGGGGTCTGGGTGCTGAAACTCAGCCTTCAGTGGACAGAGTTGGGGAGAGGCCTGGGGTTGACTGTGCAGAGACAGCCTGAAGGTGCTGGAGTATGGCCCAGGCCACAACTGGGGGTGTGCATAGGACAGAGCACCAGTCCACCATAGAAGCCCCATTGTTAACACCTGTGTGATGGAAGAGATGGAGCCCCACCATAGCAGCCTCATTTTTCCCATGCTCACAGTGGGCGCCAATCTGCCTCTACAGACAAGAGCCAGCTGTTGCCCATACACGGAAGCAGGGCTGAAATCTGAGCAAATCCCCATGGACTGTGCAACCACAGAAGCTGGGCTGAAATCTGAGCAAATCCCCATGGACTGTGCAACCACAGAAGCCGGGCTGAAATCTGAGCCCTGTTCAGTGGCTTTGTGACTTTGGTGGATTTACTCCGCTTTGTGAGCTCAGTGCCTGTGGCACATCTGAGCAGATTACTAGTGCTCCTGTGGCTGGGGCAGGTCCAGAGCCAGCAGCAGCAGGCTTTGTGGGTGCATGCACCAGGAGGCATGTCCCGAGTCTGGGCTGATTCTATAGCTCCTATGGTAGGTCCAAGTGTGCAAATATGCGTGATTATGGTGGGTCATGGTGCCTGACTTTGGTGTATCTGTGCTACTGGCTTTGTGAGTACAGCATCTGAGGGACACCCAGGCCCACTGCCTCATCCCCATGGCTGAGGCAGGGCAAAGGGCAGTGCCAACAACAGTGTAGTTTGTGAGCCCACACAATGGGTGACAGATGACACCACAGAAAGCACTTCCTGGTGGACAGCATCTGCAGAGGAATAGTCAGTGGCTCCTCTCTCAGTGGGAGAGCTCCAGTCCTGCTTACACCACACCACAGCTCAGAAACAGATCTGAGGGCTTTTACTGCAAAAACTGGAGAGCAGACCCTGCCCCCAACAGGGTTGTGACAGCCACAGAACAAAGAGGAAGTGCTGCTCAACATCTAGTTCAGGGTCTGGTCACCACAACACCAACCACACCTGCTATCAAAGGGATAATAGCCAGCACACACTGAGGAAAAATGTGATCCATATTAAAAACAGCCCTCACACGAAAAATATGACTCACATAGGCTACATAGGGACATTCCCACATAAAACAACCCTTCAAGACCACAGTTGATAACAGTTTCTCATAAGTTCATAGAGTCAGAGAAATATAAGTAAAATGAAAGAGCAGAGGAACCACTCCCAATTAAAAACCAACAGAAATCCCCTTAAAGAACAAACAATGAAAGACCTCTCCTGTCTACTAGATCCCAAATTCAAAAAGGAGGTAATAAAAATACTGAAGGAATTAAGAAAGACTATGGATAGAAATGCAGATCACTGTAACAAGGAGCTAGAAATTATAAAGAGGAGTCAATTAAAATTAGAAAATTCATTTGCCAAGATGAAAGCTGAGCTAAAGGCAATAAATAGCAAACTAAATTATACAGAAGAATGAATAAATGATCTGGAAGATAGAAGAATGGAAATCACTGAA
The DNA here is from genome assembly GCF_002837175.3 of Physeter macrocephalus. NCBI lineage: Eukaryota > Metazoa > Chordata > Mammalia > Artiodactyla > Physeteridae > Physeter > Physeter macrocephalus. The sequence continues at coordinate 31,531,194 of NC_041230.1, forward strand.
TCAGAACAGCAGACAGAAAGATGAAAGAAAGTGAAAGCAATATACAAGATCCATGGTATAATATAAAGTGAGCCTATCTACACATAATAGGGATCCCAGTAGAAGAATAAAGAGAAAAGGGGATCAAAAATGTATTTGAAGAAATTATGGCTGAAAACATCCCAAACCTAAAGAAGGAAACAGATATCCAGGTATGGGAATCAGGGAGGATCCCAAACAAGATGAACCCGAACAGACCTACACCAAGACATATTATTATTATTATTATTATTTGAACATCTTTATGGGGGAAACAGTTTTACAATGGTGTGTTACAGTGGTGTGTTACTTTCTGCTTTACAACAAAGTGAATCAGTTATACATATACATATGTTCCCATCTCTCTTCCCTCTTGCATCTCCCTCCCTCCCACCCTCCCTATCCTGCCCCTCTAGGTGGTCACAAAGCACTGAGCTGATCTCCCTGTGCCATGCGGCTGCTTCCCACTAGCTATCTATTTTACGTTTGGTAGTGTATATATGTCCATGCCACTCTCTCACTTCGTCACAGCTTACCCTTCTCCCTCCCCATATCCTCAAGTCCATGCTCTAGTAGGTCTGTGTTTTATTCCCGTCCTACCCCTAGTCTCTTCATGACATTTT
>NC_041230.1:31532415-31548376 GCF_002837175.3 Physeter macrocephalus
CCACATCTTCTTTATCCATTCATCTGTTGGTGGACACTTAGGTTGCTTCCATGTCCTGGCTATTGTAAATAGAGCTGCAATGAACATTTTGGTACATGACTCTTTTTGAATTATGGTTTTCTCAGGGTATATGCCCAGTAGTGGGATTGCTGGGTCGTATGGAAACATATTATAATTAAAATGGCAAAAGTTAAAGAGAGGATCATAAAGGCAGCAAGAAAACGAAAAACAAAACAAAAAGCAAAGAGTTAATTACAAGTGAAACCCCAAAGGGCTATCAGCTGATTTATCTACAGAAACATTGCAGACCATAAGGGAGTAGCAAAATATATTCAAAGTCCTGAAAAGAAAAAACCTGCAACCTAGGATATTCCACCCAGCAAGATTATCATTTAAAATAGAAGGAGACAAAGAATTTCTCAAACAAAAAGTAAAAGAATACAGCAATACTAAACCTATTCTAAAAGAAATATTGAAAGGTCTTCTCTAAATAGAAAAGAATCTATAGGAAAATCATAGTTGGAAAACAAAACACTTAAATAAGCCAGTATGTAGATTAAAAAAATATTTTTGTGTGAAAGTGATAACTACAATGTACAGAAAAGGCTAAACATGAAGATGTAAAGGAGGACATGAAAATCATAAAATGTGGGAGAGAGGCATAAGAAAATGTAGATTTTTTTTAAAGAATGCGTTTGAGGCTTTATGACTACCATTCTAAAGCAAGTAGATATAGTAATGGGTTTACATATTTGGAAAACAGGGTAACCAAAAATCTAAAAACATAAAATAGATTCACACAAAAAAAGAGAGAACTCAAGCATAATACAAAAAACCATCAAATCACAAAAGGAAAAATAAAAACAAAGAAGAAATACAAAATCAACTGGAAAACAAGGTTTAAAATGATAATAAATATGTATCTATCAATAGTTACCTTAAATGTCAATGGACTAAGGCCCCAATCAAAAGACAGAGCTGCAGATTGGCCAAAAAAACAAGAGCCTACAACATGCTACCTAAAAAAGACCCACTTATGGGTGAAGGACACACATAGATTGAAAGTGAGGGGATAGAAAAAGATATTTTATGCAAATGGAAATGACAAAGTGGGGATAGCAATACTCATCAGACAAAATAGACTTTAAAACAAAAGCCATAAAGAAAAAGGACGGTGTATAATGACACAAGGATCAATACAAGAAGAGGATATTACACTTGTTAACATATATGCCCCCAATATAAGAGCACCAAAATACATAAAATACTAACAGACATAAGGGAGAAGTTGACAGGAATAAAGTAATAGTAGGAGACTTCAACACCCCACTTACATCAATGGACAAATCTTTCAGACAGAAAAGAATAAGGCAACAGAGATCCTAAATGACACAACAGTTGGACTTAAATTGATATTTTCAGGACATTGCATCCAAAAAAATATATACGTGCATTCTTTTCAAGTGCACATGGAACATTCTCTAGGATAGACCACATACTAAGACAAAAAACAAGCCTCAACCAATTTAAGAGGATAGACATTATTTCAAACATCTTTTCTGACCACAATGGCCTGAAACTTGAAATCAACCACAGAAAGAGAAACAAGAAAAAATGATTACATAGAGACTAAAAATCATACTACTAAAACAAACAAACAAAAAACAAAAAAAATGGTAAACAATGTAATCAAAGAGGAAATTAAAAGATACCTTGAGACAAATAACAATGAAAACACAACCATACAAAATCTATGGAATACAGCAAAAGCAGTCCTAAGAGGACAGTTCATAGCTATACAGGCCTGCCTCAAAAAAAACAAGAAAAATCTCAAATAAACAACCTAGCCTACCACTTAAAAGATTTAGAAAAAGAACAACAAATAAAACCTAAAGTCAACAGAAGGAAGGAAATAATAAAGATCAAATGGGAAATAAAATAGGGATTTTTAAAAATACAGAAGAAAATAAATAAAACCAAGAGCTGGTTCTTTGAAAGGGTAAACAAAACCGAGAAACCTCTGGCCAGGTTCACCAAGAAGAAAAGATAGAGGACCCAAATAAACAAAACAAGAAATCAAAGAGGAGAAATAACAGCCAATACCACAGAAATACAAAAAGAAAAGAAAAACATAAGAGAATAGTATGAACAATTATATGCCAGCAAATTGGAAACCTAGAGGAAATAGACAAGTTTCTGGAAACATACAGACCACAGAAACTGAATCTAAAAGAAGTAGATACTTTGAACAGACTGATCGCTAGAAGTGAAATATAATCGGTAAACCAACAAACAAAAGAACCCCCTGCAAACAGAAGTCCAGGATTGGATGGCTTCACTGGGGAATTCTAACCAACATACAAAGAAAATATCCTTCTCAAAGTCTTCCAAAAGATCAAAGAGGAGGGAACACTGCCAAAGACGTTCTATGAAGCCACCATCACACTGATACCAAAACCAAACAAAGATACCACCAAAAAAGAAAATTACAGGCCAATATCCCTGATGAATACAGATGCAAAAATTCTCAACAAAATATTATCAAACCAAATCCAACAACACATAAAAAAGATCATACACCATGACCAAGTGGGATTCATCCCAAGTTCAGAAGTATGGTTCAACATATGCAAATCAATATGATACACCACATCAACAAAAGACAAAAACCACATGATCATTTCAATAGATGCAGAAAAAGCATTTGATAAAAGTCAACATCCATTCATAATAAAAACACCAAAGTGGGAATAGAGGGAACATATCTCAATATAATAAAAGCTATTTATATCAAGCCCATGACCAACATAATACTTAATGGTGAAAAGCTGAAAGCCTTTCTGCTGAAATCTGGAACAAAACAAGGATACCACTCTCACCACTTCTTTTCAATATACTATTGGAAGTCCTAGCCACAACAGGCAAACAAGAAAAATAAATAAAACGTACCCAAACTGGAAGAGAAGAGGTAAAATTGTCATTATATGCAGATGACATGATACTATATATAGAAAACCCTAATAACTCCACACAAAAACTACTAGAACTGATAAAAGATTTCAGTAAGGTAGCAGGGTACAAGATAAACATACAGAAATCTGTTTATTTCCTTACACTACAATTAAATATCAGAAAGAAAGAGTAAAGAAAAAAAAGTCTTTTAAAATTGCATTAAAAAAAAAAAAAAACTATTTAGGAATAAATCTGACCAAGGAGGTGAAAGGCTTGTATGATGAGAACTATAAAACAGTGATAAAGGAAACTGAAGATGATTCAAAGAAATGGAAAGATATCCCATGCTTTTCTGGAAGAATTAATATTGTTAAAATAGCAATACTACTCAAGCAATTTACATATTTAATGCATCCTTATCAAATTATCCATGACCTTTTTCACAGAACTAGAACAAATAATCCTAAAATTTATATGGAACCATAAAAGACCTAGAATAGCCAAAGCAACCCTGAGGAAAAAGAACAAAGGTGAAGGCACAACCCTCCCAGATTTCAGACAATACTGCAAACTGCAGTAATCAATAGTGTGGTATTGGCACAAAAACAGACATACGGATCAATGAAACTGAATAGAGAGCCCAGAAATAAAGGCACACGCCTACTGTCAATTAATCTTCAACAAAGGAGGCAAGAATATACAACGGAGAAAAGACAGTCACTTCAACAAGTGATGTTGGGAAAGCTGGACAGCTGCATATAAGGCAATGAAGTTATAACACTCCCTCACACCACACACACATTAAAAAAAAAAAACTTCAAAATGGCTTAAACTTAAATATAAGACATGACACCACAAAACTCCTAGAAGAGGACATAGGCAAAACATTCTGACATAAATCATAGTAATGTTTTCTTAGGTCAGTCACCCAAGGCAATAGAAATAAAAGCAAAAATAAACAGATGGAACCTAATCAATCTTAAAAGCTTTTGCACAGCAAAGGAAACCATAAACAAGCTGAAAAGACAACCCAGAGAATGGGAGAAAATATTTGCAAGTGAAACGACTGACAAGGGGTTCATTTCCAAAATATACAAACAGCTCATGCAGCTCAATATCAAAAAACCAAACAACCCAATCAAAAAATGTGTGGAAGATCTAAATAGATATTCCTCCAGAGAAGACATACAAATGGCCAACAGGCACATGAAAGATGCTCAACATTGCTAATTATTAGAGAAATACCAATCAAAACTACAAGGTATCACCTCCCATCTGTAAGAATGGCCATCATTAAAAAGTCTACAAATAACAAATGCTGGAGAGGGTTTAGAGAAAAGAGAGCCCTCCGACACTGTTGGTTGGAATGTAAACTGGTGTAGCCACCATGTAAAACAGTATGGAGGTCCCTTAAGAAACTGCAAATAGAGTTGCCATATCGTACCCAGCAATCGTACTCCTGGGTGTATATCCAGAGAAGATTCTAATTCGAAAAGATACATGTACCTCAATATTTACAGCAGCACTATTTACATAAACCAAGATATGGAAGCATCCTAAATGTCCATGGACAGATGAATGGGTAAAGATGGGGGAACGGATCAAGATGGTGGAGGAGTAGGACGTGGAGCTAAGCTTTTCCCACAAATACATCAAAAATACATGGAAACACAAAAGACCCTGAATAGCCCAAGCAATCTTAAGAAAGAAAAACATAGAGGGAGGAATCAGGCTCCCTGTCTTCAGATATACTACAAAGCTACAGTAATCAAGACACTATGGTACTATCACAAAAACAGAAATATAGATCAATGGATCAATGGAATAGGATAGAAAGCCCAGAAATAAAGCCACCCAACTATGGTTGGGTGTATAGTCAAGTGTATAGTCAAGTCATTGTATAGTCAAGACTATACAATGGAGGAAAGACCGTCTCTTCAGTAAGTGGTGCTGGGAAAACTGGGCGGCTACAAGTAAAAGCTAACACTCTCTAACACCATATACAAAAATACTCAAAATGCATTAAAGGCCTCAATGTAAGACTGGACACTATAAAACTCTTAGAGGAAAACAGGAAGAACACTCTGACATAAATCACAGCAAGATCTTTTTTGACCCACCTCCTAGAGTAATGAAAATAAAAACAAAAATAAACAAATGGGACCTAATGAAACTTAAGAGATGCTGCACAGCAAAGGAAACCATAAACAAAATGGAAAGACAACCTCAGAATGGGAGAAAATATTTGGAAATGAAGCATCGACAAGGGATTAATCTCCAAAATATACAAACAGCTCATATAACTCAATAGCAAAAAAACCCAAACAACCCAATCAAAAAATGGGCAGAAAAACCTAGACAGACATTTCTCCAAAGAAGACATACAGATGACCATGAGGCACATGAAAAGATGCTCAACATTGCTAATTATTAGAGAAATGCAAATCAAAAGTTCGTGCCCCAGTCCAGGAAGATCCCACATGCTGCGGAGCAGCTAGGCCCGTGAGCCATGGCTGCTGAGCCTGTGTGTCCGGAGCCTGTGCTCCACAACAGGAGAGGCCACAACAGTGAGAGGCCCGCGTACCGCAAAAAAAAAAAAAAAAAAAAAAAAAAATACAATGAAATATCATCTCACACCAGTCAGAATGGCCATCATCAAAAAATCTACAAACAATAAATGCTGGAAATGGTGTGGAGAAAAGGGAACATTTTTACACTGTTGGTGGGAATGTAAATTGATAAAGCCACTATGGAGAACAGTATGGAGGTTCCTTAAAAAACTAAAAATAAAACTACCATATGACCCAGAAATCCCTCTACTGGGCATATACCCTGAGAAAACCATAATTCAAAAAGACACATACACCCCAATGTTCACTACAGCACTATTTACAACAGCCAGAACATGGAAGCAGCCTAAATGTCCATCGACCGATGAATGGATCAAAAAGATGTGGTTAAAAAAAAAAAAAAGTGGTACATATATACAATGGAATATTAGCCATAAAAAGGAACGAATTTGGGTCATTTGTAGAGATGTGGATGGACCTAGTGACTGTCATACAGAGTGAAGTAAGTCAGAAAAATTAAAACAAATATCATATGTTAACACATATATGAGGAGCCTAGAAAAATGGTACAGATGAACCTATTTGCAAAGCAGAAATAGAGACACAGGTGTAGAGAACAAACGTATGGACACCAAGGTTGGGGGAAAGGGGAATGGAATGAACTGGGAGATTGGGATTGACATATTTACACTACTATGTATAAAATAGATAACTAGTGAGAACCTGCTGTATAGCACAGGGAACTCTACTCAAGGCTCTGTGGTGACCTAAATTGGAAGGAAATCTGAAAATGAGGGGATATATGTATACATATAGCTGATTCACTTCAGTGTACAGCAGAAACTAACACAACATTGTAAAGCAACTATACCCCAATTTAAAAAAATACAGCAATATGTGAAACAATTCTCACAGAACATCTACTGAACACTGGCAGAAGACCTCAGACTTCCAGAAGGGCAAGAAATCTCTATGTAACTGAGTAGGATAAAAGAAAAAAAAAGAGAGAGAGAGAGAGAGAAAGGAATTGGGACTGGACCAGCACCCCTGGGAGGGAGCTGTGAAAGTGGAAACATTTCCAAACTCTGGGAAGTCCCATCATTGATGAAGAGATCAGCCAGGACAGACTGGTAGATTTGGAGCCTCAGAGGAGAGCGCAGCAACCAGTTTATGGAGGGCAAAGTGGAGAGAGACCTGCACAGATGGTTGGTGCCACTCAGCACTCCCCAGCCTGAGACACTCCTCCACTGGGGCAGGCAGGTGCTGGGTGCTGAGCTTTGGGCTTTGGAGGTCAGACCCAGAGAGAGGATGGGTTGGCTGTGTGGAGACAGCCGAAGGGGCTAGGGTGTGGTGCCCCACAACCAAGGGAGTCTGGGAAGAAGCCAGGGCCTGCCAGAGAGGCAAGGTGCATTTGGGGGGCCCAGAAGGAGAGGGGTGGGATCACCATAGGAGCTTCTTTTCCCAGGCACGTGCTCGCAGATGGAAGGGCACCACCTACGAGAGCTCCAGGGGCAGGCATGAGCTGCCGCTGCCATCTCAGGCTCCAAAGGTGGGCACGGACTGCTGCTGCTGTAGAGGGTCCCATGACTGGGCACCAACCACTGTCCCCACCTCCTCGGGAGTATGTGTGGGCCACACACCTGCACACCCCCATTAAGGGGTAGCAGCCAGAACACACTGAGGAAAGAGACAGCAAACATCAAAACAGCCCCACACCAAAAAAATATTAAATCCACACAAGCTATGCATGGATGCTCCTGCATATAAATAGACTTCCAAGACTATAGTAGATAATTGTTTCTCCTAAACTCACTGAGTAAGAGAAATATAAGCAAAATGAAAAAGCAGAGGAATTCTCTTGTTCAGAGAACAGGAGAATTCCCCTAAAGGAACAAACAAAGAAACAGACCTCTTCAGTCTAATAGAAACAGAGTTCAAAAAGGAGGTAATGAAAATACTGAAGGAATTAAGAAAGTATTTTGAGAGAAATGCAGATTACTATAATAAGGAACAAGAAACTATAAGGAGGAGACAAGAAAAATTAGAAAATTCATTTACTCAGATGAAAGCTGAGTTAAAGGCAATGAATAGCAGAATGAATAATACAGAAGAAAGAATAAGTGACCTGGAATATAGAATAATGGAAATTACCCCATCAAAACAGCAGACAGAAAACCAAATGAAAAAAAAATGAAAGCAATATAAGAGACCTATGGGATAATATAAAGCATGCCAACCTACACATAATAGGGATTCCAGAGGAGAAGAAAGAGAAAAGAGGACTGAAAATGTATTTGAAGAAGATATGGCTGAAAACGTCCCAAACCTAAAGAAGGAAACAGATATCCAGTTACAGGAAGCACAGAGGGTCCCAAACAAACCTACATCAAGACATATTATAATAAAAATGGCAAAAGTTAAAGAGGATTCTAAAGTCAGCAAGGGAAAACAAAGAGTTAATTACAAAGGACACCCCCCCATAAGGCTATCAACTGATTTCTCTACAGAAATGCTGCAGGCCAGAAGGGAGTGGCAAAATATATTCAAAATCTTGAAAGGGAAAAATCTGCAACCTAGAATATTACACCCAGCAAGATTATCATTTAGAATAGGAAGAGAAATAAAGAATTTCTCAGACAAGCAAAAACTAAAAGAATACAGCAATACTAAACCTACCCTAAAAGAAATATTGAAAGGTCTTCTCTAAATAGAAAAGAATCAAGAATATACAAGAAGGAGGAAATCACAATTGGACAGTAGTACATCACTTAAAACAGCCAGTATACAGATCAAAAAGAAAAAAAAATCCTATTAATGAAAGCAATGATAAACACACGGAAGAGCAAAAGGATAAACATGAAGATGTAAAAAAGCACATCAAAATTTTAAAGTGTGGGGAAGGAGAGTAAGAAAATACAGATTTTTTTTTAAGAATGTGTTTGAGGCTATATGACTATCAGCCTAAAATAAGCAGATATAGGAAGGGATTAACATACTTAAAAATTGGGCAACCACAAATCAAAAACATACAATAAATTTACAAAAAAAAGAAGAGAACACAAGCATAAAATAAAATCATCAAACCACAAAAAGAAAAAGGAACAAAGACAATACATACTATCAACTAGAAAACAAGGTTTAAAATGGCAATAAATAAATATGTATCAATAATTACCTCAAATGTCAATGGACTGAATGCTCCACTCAAAAGAGAGAGTGGAAAACTGGATAAAAAAACAAGAGCTACAAAAAAAACAAAACAAAAAAAAACCAAAAACAAAAAAAACACAAGAGCCTACAATATACTGCCTACAAGAGACCCACCTTAGGGCACAGGACACACATAGATTGAAAGTAGGGGATGGAAAAAATATTTCATGCAAACGGAAATGACAAGAAAGCAGGAGTGGCAATGCTCAGATCAGACAAAACAGACTTTAAAACAAAGGCCAGAAAGAAACATAAAGAAGGACACTATATAATGGTAAAAGGATCAATACAAGAAGATGATTTTACACTCATCAGTGTCTATACGGGAGCACCCAAATACATAGAGAGGCTTAAGCTCCTGTATTAAGCTGTAGCTTAATACAGGAGCACCCAAATACATAGACTACTAACAGACATAAAGGGAGAAATTGATGGGAATAAATTAATACCAGTAGGTGACTCTAATACCCCACTCACATCAATGGACATATCTTCTAGACAGAAAATCAATAAGACAACAGAGAACCTAAATGATATAATAGAACAGGTACACTTAATTGATATTTTTAGGACATTACATAAAAAAAACAGAATGCACATTCTTTTCAAGTGCACATGGAACATTCTCTAGGATTAACCACATACTAGGGCACAAAAGTAACCCTGACAATTTAAGAGTATAGAAATTATTTCAAACATCTCCTCTGACCACAATGGCATGAGACTAAGAAATCAACCACAGGAAGAGAAATGAGAAAAAAATGATTAATGATTACATGGAGACTAAACAACATGCTACTAAAAAGCAAATGGGTCAACGAGGATTCAAAAAGGAACTTAAATACCTTGAGACAAACGACAATGAAAGCACTATGGGATGCAGCAAAAGCAGTTGTTAGAGAGAAGTTCATAGAGATAGTCATTCCTCAAAAAAAAATAACAAAAATCTCAAACAACCTAACACTCCACCTAAAAGAATTAGAAAAAGAATAAAAAAACAAAGCCTAAAGGCAGCAGAAGGAAGGAAACAATAATGATCAGGGAGGAGGGCTTCCCTGGTGGTGCAGTGGTTGCAAGTCCGCCTGCCGATGCAGGGGACGAGGGTTCGTGTCCCAGTCTGGGAGGATCCCACATGCCGTGGAGTGGCTGGGCCCATGAGCCATGGCCGCTGAGCCTGTGTGTCTGGAGCCTGCGCTCCACAACAGGAGAGGCCACGGCCACAGCAGTGAGAGGCCCACGTAACAAAAAAAAAAAAAAAAAAAAAAAAAGATCAGGGAGGAAATAAATAAAATAGAGATTAAAAAACGAATAGAAAAAAATCAATAAAACCAAGTGCTGGTTCTTTGAAAGGGAAAACAAAATTGAGAAACCTCTGGCCAGGCTCATCAAGAAGAAAAGAGAACCCAAATAAACAAAATAAGAAATCAAAGAGGAGAAATCTCAAGCAATACAGCAGAAATACAAAAAATCATGAGTACACTATGAACAATTATATGTCAACAAATTTGACAACCTAGAAGAAATGGACAACTTTCTAGAAACACACAGCCCACCAAAATTGAACCAAGAAATAGATGATTTGAACAGACCAATCAGTAGAAGTGAAATACAATCTGTAATTTAAACAAAACAAAAAAAACTCCCTACAAACAAAAGTCCAGGATCAGATGGCTTCACTGGGGAATTCTAACCAACATACAAAGAAGAACTTATACCAATCCTTCTCAAACTCTTCCAAAAGACTGAAGAGGAGGGAACACTCCCAAAGACATTCTAAGAAACCACCATCACACTAATACCAAAAACAGAAAATGATACCACCAAAAAAGAAAATTACAGGATGAAAATTACAGGATGAAAAGAAAATTCATCCCTGATGAATACAGATGCAAAAATTCTCAACAAAATATTAGCAAATCAAATCCAACAACACATATAAAAGATCATACACCACGACCAAGTGGGATTCATCCCAAGTTCACAAAGATGGTTCAATATCTGCAAATCAATGTAATACACCACGTTAACAAAAGAAAGTCAAAAACCACATGATCATCTCAATAGATGCAGAAAAAGCATTTGACAAAATTCAACATCCATTCACGATAAAAACTCTTACCAAAGTGGGTATAGAGGGAACGTATCTCAACATAATAAAAACCATTTATAACAGTGGTCCCCAACCTTTTTGGCAACAGGGATCAGTTTCACGGAAGACGGCTTTTCCACGGACCAGGGCGGGTGGAATGGGGCTTGGGGTGATGTTTCAGGTGGTAATGTGAGCAACGGGGAGTGACAGATGAAACTTCACTCACTCACCCACCACTTACCTCCTGCTGTGCAGCCCAGTTCCTAACAGGCCATGGACTGGTACCAGTCCAGGGACCCTTGATTTATGACAAACCCACAGCCAACATAATACTCAACAGTGAAAAGCTGAAAGCCTTCCCACTAAAATCTGGAATGAGACAAGGATGCCCACTCTCACCACTTCTATTCAACATAGTATTGGAAGCCCTAGCCATAGCAATCAGATCAGAAAAAGAAATATAAGGTATCCAGATTGGAAGGGAAGAGGTAAAATTGTCACTATATGGAGATGACATGATACTATATATAGAAAACTCTAAGAACTCCACACACAAACTACTAGATCTAATAAGTGAATTCAGCAAAGTATAAGTATACAAGATTAACATTCAGAAATCAGTTGCATTTCTTTACAGTAGCAATGAAATATCAGAAAGGGAATATTAAGAAATACCTTTTAAAATCACACCAGGCAGACAAGATGGCGGAGGTGTAGGAGGACGTGGAGTTCATATCTCCCCACAAACGCATCAAGAATACATCTTCAAATGGAACAATTCTCACAGAGCACCAGATCAATTCTCACAGAGTACCTGGTCCTCTGCTAGGACCAGGTGTCTAAGGTCCTAGCAGAGGACCTTGGACACCTAAAAGGACAAGAAATATCCCCCGCGTAACTGGGTACAACAAAAGAAAGAAAAAGGTAAAAGGAAGAGGAGAAGAAGCTGGATGGGATTTGTGCCCCTGGAGGGTGGACCTGAAGGAGAGGAAAGGTTCCCACATCAAGGGAAGCCCCCTCACCAGCAGGGAGATCAGTTGGGCCAGAAGGGGAGCTTCAGGGTCTATCAGAGGAGAGTGCAGCAACCAGTCTGTGGCCAAAAGGACAGAGTGAGACCTACATAGATGGTCCATGCCACAGCCCTGCATACACCAGACTGAGACATGTGTCTGTCAGTGTGGACAGGGGCTAGGTGCTGGAACGTGGGTTTGGAGAAAAAACCTGGGGAGAAGACTACTGTTGGCTGTAAGGAGACATACTGAGGGGATGGGAGTGAGGAAATCTGCAACCGGGAATGCTTGTGGAAGAAATGTGGACCACCATAGAAGCAAAGGGCTATTGTTGACTGACATGCAAGGGGGAAGGACTGCCATTGTAGCCTCTCTCCCTATGCGCTGGTCCCTGCCTTTCCAGGCACTAGGAAGGACCCTCACCAGGGCTGGGTATCTCATGCCCATGGACCCCACACGCCCCATCCCCATCAGAGCTCCAGCGAACCCAGCCTCTGCTGACTCTGCACCCTCTCCTCTCCAGGGTGGGCCCGTGTGCTCTGGGGCAACCTCAGGAGCAGACCCCTGTGGGTGACCCACATGCAGAGGTGGGGTTGAAACCACAGCTGAGCCCCATGAGCTGTGCAACTAAGGAAGAAAAGCTGAAATCTCTCCTCACAGCTGGCAAACTGCAAATTGACAGCCCCATGACTGGCTTTGTAAACTCAGCACCTACAGAACATCTGACATGACAATGAGTGCTCCTGAAGCCAAGATGGGTCTAGCTTTAGTAGCTGTAGACTTTGTGGGCACATACACATGGGGGGGGTGGGTGAGGCCAGAGTCTGAGCTTTCCCCATAGCACCCACAGTGGGTCCATATCCATGTTTACTGCAATCCTGGGACCTGACTTAAGTGGATCTATGCTAGAGGCCTCATGAAAACAATGTCTGAGAGACACCAGGGCCAACTGCCGGCATACCCACAGTTAAGGTAGGGCCTAGGGCAGTGCCAGCAACAGTGTAATCTGAGAGCTCCCACAATGGGTGAAAGGTGACACAACAGAGCACACCCACAGGTGAACAGCTCCAGAGGAGGAATACTCAGTGGCTTCCATCCCAGGGGGAGTGCTCCAATCCCACCTACCTCACAACACAGATCAGCAACACAGCTAAGAAAGAGATCTGGTGGCCTTTACTCCAACAACTAGGCAGCAGACCCCACCTCTGACAGGGCAGTGACAACCACAGAGCAAAAACGTGGCCCTGCTCAATATCCAGTGCAGAATCTGGTCACGACATCAGTCACACCTATCCTCCTATAGCAGAGATAATGGCCAGCATACACTGAGGAAAGAGGTGGCACACATCTATACTAAAAACAACCCTCACACTAAAAAATATCAATATTAAACCCACACGGGCTGTACAAGCATGTTTCCACATAAAATAGCCCTCCAAGACAGGCTGAGAGTCTGGCATCAGGTGGAAGAACTCCCACAGCATTGAGCCTTGTAGGTTAGCAGGGCTTGAGTGCAGGAGCCCACAGGGCTGGGAGAAACAGAGACTCCACTCTTGGAGGGTACACACAAGGTTTCACATACACTGGGACCCACCACAAAGTAGTACCTTCACAGCAACTTGGGCTACACCTACCTAGGGACTCTGGAGGGTATCCTGGGGAAGCAAAGGTCGACAGTAGCTCATGTGAGGGAAAGGACACTGGAAACAGAAGCCCCAGGGAATATTGATGGGAGTGTGCTCTCCCAGATGTCCATGTTTCAGCACCAAGGCCTGGCCCCACCCAACAGCCTGAGGCTCCAGTGCTAGAAAGCCTTAGGCCAAACAACCACCAAGATATGAACACAGCCCCACCCATCAGAAGACAGGTTGCCTAAAGTCATACTGAGCTCACAGCCACCTCAAAACACACCCCTTGACATGGCTCTGCCCATCAGAGGAAGAATACCCAGCTCCACCCAACAGAGGACAGGCATCAGTCCCTCTCAGCAGGAATCCTGCACAAGACCCTGGAACAACCTCACCCAACAGGGGGCAGACACAAGAAGCACAAAAACTATGATCATACAGCCTGTGGAAAGGAGACCACAAACACAGAAAGTCAGACAAAATGAGACACCATAGAAATATGCTACAAACAAAGGAATAAGATAAAAACCCACAAGAACAACTAAATGAAGAAGAGATAGGCAATCTACCTGAAAAAGAAATCAGAGTAATGATATTAAAGATGATCCAAAATCTTGGAAAAAGAATGGAGGCACAGATCAAGAAGATAAAAGAAATGTTTAACAAGGAGCTAGAAGATTTTAAAAAAACAAATAAACATAGATGAACAATACAATAACTGCAATGAAAAATACACTAGAAGGAAATACTAGCAGAATAACTGAGGCAGAAGAACAAATAAGTGAGCTGGAAGACAAAGTGGTGGATATCACTGTCACAGAACAGGATAAAGAAAAAAAGAATGAAAAGAAATGAGGACAGTCTCAGAGACCTCTGGGACAATATTAAACACATTAACATTTGCATTATAGGGGTCCCAGAAAGAGAAGAGAAAGAGAAAGGGCCTAAGAAAATATCTGAAGATATTATAGCTGAAAACTTCCCTAACATGAGAAAGGAAGCAGTCACCCCAGTCATCCCATACAGGATGAAGCCAAGGAGGAACACGCCAAGACACATATTAATCAAACTGACAAAAACTAAAGACAAAGAAAAATTATTAAAAGCAGCAAGGGAAAAGCAACAACTAATATACAAGGGAATCCCCATAAGGTTAACAGCTGATCTTTCAGCAGAAACTCTGCAAGCCAGAAGGGAGTGGCATGATATATTTAAAGTGATGAAAGGGAAGAACCTACAACCAAAAATATTCTACCCAGCAAGGCTCTCATTCAGATTCAACAGAGAAATAAAATCTTTGCAGACAAGCAAAAGCTAAGAGAATTCAGCACCACCAAACCAGCTTTACAAAAAATGCTAAAGGATTTTCTCTAGGAGGGATAGAGACCAGCAACTTAAAACAACCTTGTACATATATAAACTGCTATATCAAAACCTCATGGGAACAGCAAACCCCAAAATTACAATAGATACACACACGCAAAAGAAAAAGCAACCCCAAAACAACATTAAGATGGTCATCAAACCACCAGAAAAGAGAACAAAAGAGGCAGGGAAGAAAGAAGACCTACAAAAATAAACCGCAAACAATTAAGAAAATGGCAATAGGAATACACATATCAATAATTTCCTTAAATGTAAATGGATTAAATGCACCAACTAAAAGATAGAGACTGGCTGAACAGATACAAAAACAAGACGGATATATATGCTATCTACAAGAGACCTACTTCAGACCTAGGGACACAAATTGACTGAAAGTGAGGGAGTGGAAAAAGAACTCTGGAGTAGCAATTCTCATATCATAAAAAATAGACTTTAGGGGATCGAGGCAAGATGGCGGAAGAGTAAGATGTGAAGATCACCTTCCTCCTCACAGATACATCAGAAATACAGATACACGTGGAACTTCTCCTACAGAACACCCACCAAACGCTGGCAGAAGACCTCAGACCTCCCAAAAGGCAAGAAACTCCCCACGTACCTGGGTAGGGCAAAAGCCCAGGGAAAGGTCTGGAGTTGGCAGAGTGAAAACAGCCTGAAGGGGTTAGTGCACCACGGCTAGCCGGGAGGGAGTGCGGTTGAAGTCTGGAGCTGTCGAAGAGGCAAGAGACCTTTTCTTCCCTCTTTGCTTCCTGGTGCACGAGGAGAGGAGTTTAAGCGCGCCGCTTAAAGGAGCTCCAGAAACGGGCGTGGAGCTACTGAAGAGACAAGCGACTTTTTCTTGCCTCTTTGTCTCCTGGTGCGAGAGGAGAGGGGATTAAGCGCACCGCGTAAAGGAGCTCCAGAAATGGTCGCGGAGCTGCCGAAGAGACAGGAGACTTTTTCTTGCCTCTTTGCTTCCTGGGGCGCGAGGAGAGGGGATTAAGGGTACCGTGTAAAGGAGCTCCAGAAACGGGCGCGAGCCGCGGCTGTCGGCGCAGAGAGCAGAGACGGGCATCGGACGCTAGGGTTGCTGCTGCCGCCACCAAGAGGCCTGTGTGCAAGCACAGGTCACTCTCC
>NC_041230.1:31548429-31551093 GCF_002837175.3 Physeter macrocephalus
GAAGGGCAGACGCCCTTGGACGACCTACACGCAGAGGCGGGGCCTAGTCCAAAGCTGAACCCCAGGAGCTGTGCGAACAAAGAGGAGAGAGGGGGAGGTTTTTCCCAGCAGCCTCAGAAGCAGCGGATTAAAGCTCCACAATCAACTTGAAGTGCCCTGCATCTGTGGAAAACCTGAATAGACAGTGAAATATCCCAAGTTGAGGAGGTGGACTTTGGGAGCAAGATATACTATTATTTTCCCCTTTTTTCTTTTTGTGAGTGTGCTGCTGGGTGAGATTTTGTCTGTATAGTTTTGCTTCCACCATTTGTCCTAGGGTTAGACCGACCTGTTTTTTGTTTTTTGGTTTTTGGGTTTTTTAATAGAAATTTTTTCTCCTTAATAATTATTTTTTATTTTAATAACTACTTTATCCTACTTTATTTTGTCTTCTCCCTTTCTTTCTTCCTTTCTTCCTTCCTTCCTCCCTTCCTTCCTTTCTTCCTCGCTTCCTCCCTCCCTTTCTTCCTCCCTTTCTTCCTCTCCTCCTTCCTTCCTTTCTTGCTTTCTTCCTTCCTTCATTTCTTCCTTCCTTCCTTCCTTTTCTTTACTTTCTATTTTTTCTCCCTTTTATTTTGAGCTGTGTGGATTAAAGTCCCTTGGCGCTCCAGCAAGGCGTCAGGGCTGTGTCTGTGAGGTGGGAGAAACAACCTCAGGACACTGGTCCACAAGAGACCTCCCAGCTCCACGCAACATCAAACGGTGAAAATCTCCCAGAGATCTCCATCTCAACACCAAGACCCAGCTTCACTCAAGGACCAGCAACAAACAGTGCTGGACACCCTATCCCCAACAAAGAGCAAGACAGGTCTACAGCCCCATCCATTAGCAGAGAGGCTGCCTAAAATCATAAGGCTACCAACATCCCCAAACACACCACCAGACATGGACCTGCCCACCAGAAAGACAAGATCCACCCTCATCCACCAGAACAGAGGCACTAGTCCCCCCAACCAAGAAACCTACCCAACCCACTGAACCAACCTTAGCCACTGGGGACAGCCACCAAAACCAACGGGAACTACGAACCTGCAGCCTGCAAAAAGGAGACCCCAAACACAGTAAGATAAGCAAAATGAGAAGACAGAAAAACACACAGCAGATGAAGGAGCAAGATAAAATCACACCAGACCTAACAAATGAAGAGGAAATAGGCAGTCTACCTGAAAAAGAATTCAGAATAATGATAGTAAAGATGATTCAAAATCTTGGAAATAGAATAGACAAATTGCAAGAAACAGTTAACAAGGACCTAGAAGAAATAAAGAGGAAGCAAGCAACGATGAGCAACACAATAAATGAAATGAAAAATACTCTAGATGGGCTCAGTAGCAGAATAACTGAGGCAGAAGGACAGATAAGTGACCTGGAAGATAAAATAGTGGAAATAACTACTGCAGAGCAGAAAAAAGAAAAAAGAATGAAAAGAACTGACGACAGTCTCAGAGACCTCTGGGACAACATTAAACGCACCAACATTCGAATTATAGGGGTCCCAGAAGAAGAAGAGAAAAAGAAAGGGACTGAGAAAATATTTGAAGAGATTATAGTTGAAAACTTCCCTAATATAGGAAAGAAAATAGTCAATCAAGTCCAGGAAGCACAGAGAGTCCCATACAGGATAAACCCAAGGAGAAACACGCCAAGACACATAATAATCAAACTGTCAAAAATTAAATACAAAGAAAACATATTAAAAGCAGCAAGGGAAAAACAACAAATAACACACAAAGGAATCCCCATAAGGTTAACATCGGATCTTTCAGCAGAAACTCTCCAAGCCAGAAGGGAGTGGCAGGACATATTTAAAGTGATGAAGGAAAAAAACCTACAACCAAGATTACTCTACCCAGCAAGGATCTCATTCAGATTTGATGGAGAAATTAAAACCTTTACAGACAAGCAAAAGCTGAGAGAGTTCAGCACCACCAAACCAGCTTTACAACAAATGCTAAAGGAACTTCTCTAGGCAAGAAACACAAGAGAAGGAAAAGACCTACAAGAACAACCCGAAACAATTCAGTAAATGGTAATAGAACCATACATATCGATAATTACCTTAAATGTAAATGGATTAAATGCTCCCACCAAAAGACACAGACTGGCTGAATGGAAACAAAAACAAGACCCATATATATGCTGTCTACAAGAGACCCACTTCAGACCTAGGGACACATACAGACTGAAAGTGAGGGGATGGAAAAAGATATTCCATGCAAATGGAAATCAGAAGAAAGCTGGAGTAGCAATTCTCATATCAGACAAAATAGACTTTAAAGTAAAAACTATAACAAGAGACAAAGAAGGACACTATATAATGATCAAGGGATCGATCCATGAAGAAGATATAACAATTGTAAATATTTATGCACCCAACATAGGAGCACCTCAATACATAAGGCAAATACTAACAGCCATAAAAGGGGAAATCGACAGTAACACAATCATAGTAGGGGACTTTAACACCCCACTTTCACCAATGGACAGATCATCCAAAATGAAAATAAATAAGGAAACACAAGCTTTAAATGATACATTACACAAGATGGACTTAATTGATATTTATAGGACATTCCATCCAAAAACAACAGAATACACATTCTTCTCAAGTGCTCATGGAACACT
>NC_041230.1:31554286-31587744 GCF_002837175.3 Physeter macrocephalus
GGAGGGTGGGAGGGAGGGAGACATAAGAGGGAAGAGATATGGGAACATATGTATATGTATAACTGATTCACTTTGTTGTAAAGCAGAAACTAACACAGCATTATAAAGGAATTATACTCCAATAAAGATGTTAAAAAAAAGATGTTAAAAAAAATCAACTATAGGAAAAAAAAAGTGTAAAAAAACCACAAACAATTCATTACTAAAGGCTAAACAATATGTTACTAAACAAGCAATGGATCACTGAAGAAATCAAAGAGGAAATTAAAAAATACCTAGAGACAAATGACAATGAAAATATGACAATCCAAAACCTATGGGATGCAGCAAAAGCAGTGGTAAGAGGAAAGTTTATAGCAACACAATCTCAGTTCAGGAAATAAGAAAAATCTGAAATAAACAACCTAACGTTACACCTAAAGCAACTAGAGAAAGAAGAACAAACAAAACCTAAAGTTAGTGGAAGGAAAGAAATAAAAAAGATCAGGGCAGAAATAAATGAAATAGAGACAAAGAAAATAGCAAAGATCAATAAAACTAAAAGCTAGTTCTTTGAAAAGATAAACAAAATTGCTAAATCTATAGCCAGACTCATCAAGAAATAAAAGGGAGAGGATTCAAATCAATAAAATTAGAAATGAAAAAGGAGAAGTTAAACTGACACCATGGAAATATAAAGGATCATAAGAGACTACTACAAGCAACTATACGCCAATAAGATGCACAACCTAGAAGAAATGGACAAATTCTTAGAAAGGCACCACCTTCCAAGACTGACCTATGAAGAAATAGAAAATATGAACAGACCAATCACAAGTACTGAAATTGAAACTGATTAAAAAACTTCCAACAAACAAAAGTCCAGGAACAAATGGTGTCATAGGCAAATTGTATCAAACATTTTGAGAAGAGTTAACACCTATCCTTCTCAAACTATTCCAAAATGTCATGAAGAAAGAAACACTCGCAAGCTCATTCTATGAGGCCCCCATCACCCTGATACCAAAACCAGACAAAAATATCACAAAAAAAGAAAAGTACAGGCCAATATCAGTGATGAATATAGACAAAAAAATCCTCAGTAAAATACTAGTAAACTGAATCCAACAACACATTAAAAGGGTCATACACCATGATCAAGTGGGATTTAACCCAGGGATGCAAAGATTCTTCAACATAAGTGAATCAACCAATGTGACACACCACATCAACAAACTGAAGAATAAAAACCATATGATCATCTCAATAGATGCAGAAAAATCTTTTGACAAAATTCAATACCTATTTATCATAAAAACTCTCAAGCCAGTGGTCATAGAGGGAACCTACCTCAACATAATAAAGGCCATATACAACAAATCCACAGCAAACCTCATTCTCAATGGTGAAAAACTAAACATTTCCTCTAAGATCAGGAATAAGACAAGGATAGCCACTCTCTCCACTTTTATTCAACATAGTTTTGGAAGTCCTAGCCACAGCAATCAGAGAAGAAATAAAAGGAATCCAAATTGGAAAAGAAGAAGTAAAACTGTCACTGTTTGCAGATGACATGATACTATATATAGAAAACCCTAAAGATGCTACCAGAAAACTACTAGAGCTCATCAATGAATTTGGTAAAGTTGCAGGATACAAAATTAATACACAGAAATCTCTCTGCATTCCTATACACTAAAAACAAAAGAAGGGAACCTACCTCAACATAATAAAGGCCATATACAACAAATCCACAGCAAACCTCATTCTCAATGGTGAAAAACTAAACATTTCCTCTAAGATCAGGAATAAGACAAGGATAGCCAAGGAGGCAAAAGACCTGTACTCAGAAAACTGTAAGATACTGATAAAAGAAATAAAAATGACAAAAAATAGATAGAAAAATATACCATGTTCTTGGATTGAAAGAATCAATATTGTGAAAATGACTGTACCACCCAAAGCAATCTATGGATTCAGTGCAATTCCTATCAAATTACCAATGGCATTTTTTCACAGAACTAGAACAAAAAATTTTACAATTTGTATGGAAACACAAAAGACCCCAAATAGCAAAAGCAATCTTGAAAAAGAAAAATGGAGCTGGAGGAATCAGGTTCCCTGACTTCAGACTATACTACAAAGCTACAGTAATCAAAACAGTATGGTACTGGCATGAAAACAGAAATATAGATGAATGGAACAGGATAGAAAGACCAGAGAGAAACCCACGCACTTAAGGTTACCTTATCTTTGACAAAGTAGGCAAAGATATACAATGGAGAAAACACAATCTCTTCAGTAAGTGGTGCTGGTAAAACTGGACAGCTACATGTAAAAGAATGAAATTAGAACATTCTCTAACACCACACACAAAAATAAACTTATGATGGATGAAAGACCTAAATATAAGACCAGATATTATAAAACCCTTACAGGAAAACATAGGAAGAACAGTCTTTGACATACATCGCAGCAATATCTTTTTCAATCTGTCTCCTAGAGTAATGGAAATAAAAACAAAAACAATTGGGAGCTAATTAAACTCAGAAACTTTTGCACAGCAAAGGAAACCATAAAGAAAACAAAAAGACAACCCACTGCATGGGAGAAAATATTTGCAAACGATGTGACCGACAAAGGATTAATTTCCAAAATCTACAAACAGCTCATGCAGCTCAGTATCAAAACAAACAAACAATCCATTCAACAAATGGGCAGAAGACCTAAATAGACATTTCTCCAAAGAAGACATACAGATGGCCAACAGGCACAAGCAAAGATGATTAACATCACTAATTATTAGAGAAATGCAAATCAAAACCGAAATGAAATATCACCTCACACCAGGTGGAATGGCCATCCTCCACAAGTCTTCAAACAATAAATGCTGGAGAGAGTGTGGAGAAAAGGGAACCCTCCTACCCTGCTGGTTAGAATGTAAACTGGTACCGCCACTATGGAGAACAGTATGGAGGTTCCTTTAAAAACTAAAAATAGAGCTACCATATCATTCAGCAATCCCACACCTGGACATATATCCAGAGAAAACCATAATTCGAAATGATACATACACCCCAATGTTCACTGCACCACTATTTACAATAGCCAGGGCAGGGAAGCAACCTAAATGTCCATCTATGGAGGAATTGATAAAGAAGATGGGGTACATATATACAATGCAATATTACTCAGCCCTAAAAAAGAACAAAATAATGCATTTGCAGCAACGTGGATGGATCTAGAAATTGTCATACTGATTGAAGTAAGTCAGACAGAGAAAGTCACATATCATATGATACCACTTGTATGTGGCATCTAAAAAAATGGTACAAATGAACCTATTTACAAAACAGAAATAGAAACATAGGTGTAGAAAACAAACTTATGGTCAGGGGAACAGGATAACTTGGGAGATTGGGACTGACATATACACACTACTATGTATAAAATAGATAACTAATAAGAACCTACTGTATAGCACAGGGAACTCTACTCAATACTCTGTAATTACCTTATGGGAATAGAATCTAGAAAAGTGTGGATATATGTACATGTATAACTGATTCACTTTGCTGTACAGCAGCAACTAACACAACATCTTAAATCAACTATACTCCAATAAAAATTAAATAAATAAAATACTACCACCAAAAAAAAAAAATTACCTAGGAGTAAACCTGACCAAGGAGGTGAAGACCTTAAATGGTGAGAACTGTAAAACATTAATAAAGGAAATTAAAGAGGATTCAAAGAACAGGAAAGATATCCCATGCTCTTGGATTGACAGAATATTGTTAAAACGGCAGTACTATCTAAAACAATCTACAGATTTAATACAATCCCTATCAAATTACCCATGACATTTTTCACAGAACTAGAACTAATAATCCAAAATTTTACATGGAACCATAAAAGACCCAGAATTGCCAAATCAATGCTGAGGGGAAAAAAAAAAAAAAAAAAAAAGCAGGAGGCAAAACCTCCCAGACTTCAGACAATACTACAAAGCTACAGTAATCAAAACAGTGTGGTATTGGTACAAAAACAGACATATTGATCAATGGAACAGAATAGAGAGCCCAGAAATAACCCACACACCTGTAGTCAATTAATCTTTGAAAAAGGAGGCAAGAATATAAAATGGGAAAAAAGTCTCTTCAGCAAGTGATGCTGGGAAAGCTGGACAGCTGTATGCAAATCAATGAAGTTAGAACACACCCTACACTATGCACAAAAATAAACTCAAAATGTCTTAAAGACTTACACATAAGACATGACACCATGAAACTCCTGGAAGAGAGCATAGGCAAAACATCTGACATAAACTGTAGCAATGTTTTCTTAGGTCAGTCTCCCAAGGCAATAGAAATTAAGCCAAAAATAAACAAATGGGACCTAATCAAACTTCCAACTTTTGCACAGCAAAGGAAACCATAAGCAAAAGGACAACCTATGGACTGGGAGAAAATATTTGCAAACAATGCACTGACAAGGATTTAATCTCCAAAATATACAAACAGCTCAAACAACTCAACAACAACAAAAAATGAACAACCCAACTGAAAAATGGGCAAAAGACCTTAAAGGACATCTCTCCAAAGAAGACATACAGATGGGCAGTAGGCACATGAAAAGGTGCTCAACATTGCTAGTTATTAGGGAAATGCAAATCAAAACTACAATGAGGTAGCACCTCACACAGGTCAGCATGGCCATCATTAAAAATCTACAAATTACAAACACTGGAGAGATTGTGGAGAAAAGTGAACCCTCCTACACTGCTGGTGGGAATGTAAGTTGGTTCAGTACTATGTAAAACAGTATGGAGGTTCCTTAAAAAACTAAAAATAGAGTTACCATATGATCCAGCAATCCCACTCCTGGGTGTATACCCAGACAAAACTATAATTCTAAAAGATACATGCACCCCTATGTTCATAGCAGCACCATTCACAATAGCCAAGACATGGAAACACCTAAATGTCCATCAACAGATAAATAGATAAAGATGATGTGGTACATATATACGATGCAATACTACTCAGCCATGAAAAAGAACAAAATAATGCCATTTGCAGCAACTTGGATGCAACAAGAGATTATCATACTAAGTGAAGTAAGCCAGAAAGAGAAAGACAAATACCATATGATATCACTTATATGTGGATTCTAAGATATGGCACAAATGAACCTATCTACAAAACAAAAAGAGACTCACAGACAGAGAACAGACTTGTGGTTGCCAAGAGGGGAAGGTGAGGGATGGACTGGGATTTGGGGGTTAGTAGATGCCAACTATTATATTTAGGATGGATAAACAAGGTCCTACTGTATAGTACAGGGAACTATATCCAATCTCCTGGGATAAACCATAATGGAAAAGAATATAAAAAAAGAATGTATATGTGTGTAAAAAAAAATAAGGTGTGTGTGTGTATGGTATATATATATATATGTGTTTGTGTATGTATATATATATATATATATATATATATATACACACACATACATATACACACACGCTCCAATCCCCTGGGATAAACCATAATGGAAAAGAATATAAAAAAAGAATGTATATGTGTGTAAAAAAAAATAAGGTGTGTGTGTGTGTATGGTATATATATATATATGTGTTTGTGTATGTATATATATATATATATACACACACATACATATACACACACGCACACAATGGAATGCTACTATAAAAAAATTACAAAATTTTGCCATTTGCAGCAACATGGATGGACCTAGAGATTATCATACTAAGTAAGTCAGAAAGAGAAAGACAAATACTATATGATATCACTTACATGTGGAATCTAAAATATGACACAAACTTATTTACCAAACAGAAACAGACTCATGGACATAGAAAACAAACTTATGGTTACCAAAGGGGAAAGGGGGTGGTGGAGGGATAAACTAGGAGTTTGGGATTAGCAGGTACACACTACTATATATAAAATAGATAAATCACAAGGTCCTACTGAATAGCATAGGGAACTATATTTAAAATCTTGTAATAAACTATAATGGAAAAGAATATGAAAAAGAATATATATGTAACTGCATCACTTTGCTGTACACCAGAAACTAACACAGCATTGTAAATTAACTATACTTCAATTTAAAAAAACCAGCCATCAAAAAAAATAGAATTCATTGAGTTGGCTACATATTCTCTACCTCACTAAATATATTATGTGTCTGTGTGTGTGTTTGTGTGTGTGCACTCACACATAGCATCTTCAGGACATGGTCCAGAACTTTGATTAATACATATGGAATGAATGGAAACATTAAAGTTATTTTCCCAAGGAAAAAAAAAACTTACTGAACTCACACATTTTGTTTTCCCTTAGAATTTTTAAGGGATCTTTAGGAAACTGGAGCTCTTCAGACATCAAGGTAGGGAGTCAGAAAGGAAATTCAATTTGAGTTAAAAAAATATTCTCAGTGGAATAATTTTAACAAAGGGATAAAAGAGGACACAGGAGATACGAGATAGTATAATGAGAAGTAGTAATAAGGCTTCCAGCAATCATGGCTCGATGGGTGAACATAATCTGAGATTAGAAGACCCACCAGGGAGCTGCAAAGTTACAGGACTGCTTGATGAAATAATTTAATACCTACTGGCTCCAATAAACATCATGTACAAAGAATACTCAGTGACCTGGCAGTCCTGCTAACCCAGAGCACGAGGGAATCTGCTTGAGGCAATGATAGCTCTTATATTTCACAAAGATTTTCCACAAGCCCCCTCTTTATTCCTCTTACTGTTTGCTTCAGCTTTACTCTATGCCCAGAGTGTTAATTAGTCCCTGATGCCACCATCTGAAATTGCAGTAATAAAATAAGAAATAACACATGATAATATGCAAAAATAAACTGGATACTATTATTATTAACACCTTGAATTTGTGTGGAACTTTATAGATGTTTTTTTGTTTGTTGATACTCATACCAAACTAGGAGGTAGTTTTTGAAAAACAGGTGTTAAAAATAACAATAACTACTAATTTGTTACAATAAAAATGTTATAACCAGTGTAATTATGTTTACTCTTTGCCAGACTCATTTCGTATGTTCATTAAGTTTTTAAATCACACAGCAGCCATATAAGGGTGAGAAATTGAGGCTTAGGGAGCATACACAACACACCAGCAATTGGATGGAGCCAGTATTTGAATACAGGCCATTTGTCTTTGGGTCAGTGCTCTCATGTATCCACTGTCTATCCCTGAGACAGTATAAGGGTTAGTGTTTGTCCCTGATTTACACATCTCAGTAACTCTAATTCCTCCCTTCCACTATACAAATCTGAAACGCTAAGAGTAGTTTTGTGCAAACTGGGTAATAGGCATAGGCAGCCATATCAACCTTCCCTGAATTCCTCTAACCTAGAGCAAGTCCTTTATCCATGGAGGACAAGATCCTAAAACATCACTTCATTTGCACAGACTTCCTACCAGGCAAACGGGGCAAGACACATTATCCCCAACTTAATACCCAGATCTCCAGGACCCTGCAGGGTGAAAGCATGAGCTGCCAGAACTAATCTTCAATTTATTTACATCAAAACCCAAGATAAGCCCAGGTAAACTTCACACCTGTCTTTCCCATCATGCGAAAGCAACCAAGTACAGAGTGAGAATGTAATTCCATTTTCAGTTGTTGGATGCCTCCTTGAAATACCAGCAATTGGGCCACTTAGCTCCAGTTGTTCAGATGGTATTAGATCCCTATCTGGTAACCATCAGAGTGAAACCAGTAATTCATTTCACATAGGCACTGCAGTGCCATCAGATAGTAATGCTTTTTAGTTACTGCCAACCTGGGGCATTTTGAAATAGTGACCTCGAGATTTAAGCTGCAAAATTCCATTATCTATCCTCAAGCCAGCCAGAGCTGAATTTTTGAAATATCCTATTAAGTTTTCTGCTCTGATAAAAATTCAGAGGCCCTTTTCATATTAATCTCCCCAAGGCAAATGAAATTTGCTGAGTGGTAGATTTAATTTGCTTCTATTTATGTAGTACTGCATTTTGGAAAAAAAATAATTGATCTCAATATCACTTTTTCAGAGTTACTAGAAAAACATCATAAAATTTAAGATCTTTCTCCCATTTATTTCACTGTTTAGACTCCACACAGTAAATAGCTTATTCTTCACCTTTCGATCACTTTGGCATTTTAATTAAAACATAATTATCATTCAAAGGGTAATAATGCTCAAGTTTTGGTAATTGTCTATGTCAGGTCATTAGGTATATTTTTTAAAAGAAGCTAAAGTAATCTAAAATATTTAGGAAAAATATACCTTCTACATATTTACTTAAGACAGGTATATCCTAGCATACTTTATTATTTCCCCAAGGCAACTTCCCCATTTTAGTTATGTAATGAAATTGAGAAGGAGTGTATAAGAGAGAGAGCTCCCTATGGAATTTGTAATAATGAAATATAAATGTTTTCATTGTGGTAGATTTGTAGAAAATCTATAGGATCTTGAAATAAAAGAAAATTGATGGCTCATATTTCTATCAAAAATGAACAAGGAAAAATAAATGTCTTTAAATAATAGAAGAGAGACTAATATTTCAAGCTCATATCCCTGGCACACACAACTTTCTTGTGTGCGATTTGGGGCCTGTATGTATGTTCTTACTTTGTTTTGGTGGATGATTTTGGAACTTTGAGGATGGTATTTGTCTGTTTTGTTTTTCTGACTGAAATCAGTTAAAATGCTTACAGAGGGGAAGAGATGTCTAGGTCATGCTTAAACTACATACAATGCTTCAGTATTAGCTGCTTCTGAAAACAAAAGTTTATTTCTTCTCATTCTGCAGTCCAGTGTGGATTGGCTTGACTTAGCTTCCTAACTTCCCACTCTAGAAGTCAGGCTGACTAAGCAGCTCCCCTTCAAATGTTACAGGTTGCCTTAGCGGGGGCTAACACACAGACAATTAAAACCTTCAGTCCAGCAGGGGAATATATCACTTCTTTCCACAATGCATTGTCCAAAACAATTCACATGGGTTCATTCCCTCCTTAGGGGAACAGGAAGTTTCATCCTGCTATGTGTCCATAAGCAGAGAGCTAGACATATTCGGTTAACATCACTAATGACTACCCACAGATAGTATTTGGTACATATCACTATAACAATGCAGCAGTTAGCAGTCTTAGATTATATTGCTTTACATAAGACCAGAGATCAGGATCTTTATAGTGTCCAAGATAGTCTTAAATGTCCCCTCAGCTTGATTAAATTTTGGACAGGTTCCTTCCTGACTATATGCCCTGTCATCCCTTTTCTTAGGGCATTGACTTTATAAATTACTTTTAATTTCTATTGTAAATTCTTTCTCTATTCCTTCTCTCAGCCTCTTGCCAGTTTTAAAACCCAGGGAGAGACCTCCCTTGAAATGTAATCATCAAGGAAGCTAGAGCCTCTGACTCCCCGTCTCTGTGGGAGGGTGGGTGCCTAACTTCCATAGGCACCATATGTACCTATTAGCAAACACAGATGGCCTAATCACATTGACCAACCATTCTCCTAATGATCACCAATACTTTTCCACTAGCTTACCCCAGAGCTTAAATTTTTCTCTGCTTTTTGTTTCAGGAAAGTTGAATGCATTCTCTCTCCTCTTTTGCAATAGACTCATATAAAGTCTTCCTTGCCTATTTAACTCTGTTGGGTACAATTCTTCTTTAACTTCAGTAATCCTTTACTGAGCATCTGTGGTATGCAAGGTGCCATGCTAACTTTGGGAATGTATAATAATAACAGCTAACATTTAGAGAACACTTAATGCCTTGCATAGCATACCCAGTGGGTACTTTACTGCATTCCTCAATCTACATTTCTCAATTAATCACATGCTACATTTACAGTTATATTCTTTGGAGGTATACAGGGTTTAAAGAATTGCCTGGAGTCATCCAGTTAGGAGGTGACATGGCCAGAAGTCCTATTTGAATACAATGAAAAATGATTAATCCTGTCCATTACAGGCTCATAGTTTATTAGAACAGACATTAAAAAAAAAAAGACAAGAAGGGCTTTAAAGAAGACATGTATGTTCATGATGCTGTGAAAAGACCTTATCTAATGGAATAGAAGGAAAAGAGTCTAGGGAAAGATATCCAGAGGAGGAAATATTTCATCTGAATCTTGAACACAGCCTGTAATTCTATTCCATAGTTTGAGCTGAGGGAACAGCTCATTCAAAGACAAGGAGACTCAAAAAGTCACAGTGCTTTTGGAAAACAAGAAGTAGTTTAATATAGCCACGGTGAAGGAGTTGGAGAAGCAGCTGTAAATTTTATCTGTTGCTTTTTGGATTACTATACTATCTACTGAGTACATTTTTTTGTGTCTGACACTTTCATGTCTTATATTCGACATTATTTAAAGTGCCTACTATGTACGTGCTAGAGCATTTATAGGTTCTGAAGATAGAGCAGAAGGCAAGCAGACATTGTTTTTGCATTCTTGAGCTTATAATGAGAAAAACAGAAGGCACATGAATTTAAAGAATAGAAATTTAGCTAATTACAATGGTAAGTGTAATAAAAAATGTAGGTAAAGGAATAAAATGTAACAGATGGAAAATATTTTCTGTAGTGTAGTCAGTGGGATACAGTCCGTCTTTAGGAATGGAGCATGTGGAAAGAGACATGAATGATATGAAGGATCAAAGTAGAGATAGCAGCATGTGGGAAGGAATTCTGGTGGAAATGAACACTTTCGGGCCTGTCCTGTTGGAAAAGTAGCAAGAAACATTGGGTTCTTAGAAATGTGGGCAGCATGGTAAAGTCAGAGAAGTGGGCAGGGGGTAGATCATATTGGAAATGTAGGTTAGCATAAACGAAATGGATTTTATTTTAATTGGAATATGAAAGCATTGTAAGGTTTTGAGTAGGATGGTGACGTGACTGAATTTTATGAAATAATCACTCTGGTTGTGAGCACAGGGAGAAATCGTATCTAGTGTCAAGAGCTGAAATAGGGACATTAATTGGGCAGCTGTGTCAGTGGACCAGGTGGGAGATGATGGTAGGTTGGATGGGACACAGAGTCAGGGGAAAGTGGTGATATTTGGAATACATTTTAAAGCTGAACTAACAGGAATTGCAGAGGGACTGGATATAGTATGAGATTAAGAGAGGAATCAAGATTAAATTTATTTTGCCGGAATTATGGTCCTATTTTCTGAGATGCTAATAGTTCAGAGATGAGCAATGTGAAGTAATAAAATTTAAAAGTCTGGGTTTGAATATATTAATTTGGGGGGATATAGCACTTAAAAGATAGTTATTAAGTACCCAGGATGAGATTTCATATAGGAAGTTGAATATTTAGTCTAAAGCTCAAGGGAGTCACCAGAATAGTAATGTTATTTAAGACTGTGAGATTAAATGAGACAACTTAAGAGGTTAATACAGAGGGAAAAGCAAATTGGGTTTATTCTTGGCCCTATTTTCTGTTTAATTTCAAAGTGCTATTCTAAATACTTTGAAGAACCGATTAAATGAGATAATAAATGTGTACTTATTTGATCATTACAAAACTCTAGATGATAAATAATGTTATTACCCATATTATACAAAGAAGAAAACTGCAACTCAGAGAAATTAAGTAAATTGAAGAAGGTTGCACAACCATTACAGGCTGGGATGCAAAACCAGATCTCACATTTCTCAAAGCCTGATTTATACTGTGCTACTTAAAGAATCTTATATGGCCAGTAATAGCATCACTATTCTAATGGCCAGGGCTTACCTGAATGGTAATGGAGCATCTACCTTCACCAGAGAGCACACAGATTCTGGGGAAGTCCACAGTATATATATCCAAGATGATGCCTTGGTGTTGTTACCTTCCTGCAGCCCTCAGATCCCAAGACACACTTCTGTACCATTTATTAGAGCTCTCCTCCCAGTTTACAGATACTGACTCTTTTCTGTTATCCTTTGATGGCAATTTCCATGAAATCCCTATTGTAAGCCAAATATGTAGCACAATCTCTGCCTAAAGTTAGTACTTGTTGAGTGAAAGGATGAATGTTCCCTTTTAATATGCAATTTCTCTCTTGGTTTAATATGTTAGAAATCCCTACTTCCCTGTTTCTTTTTCCTATTTTAAGATCTTTGTAGAAAACTAACCTTGGTTTCTCTTAGTAGGCCAGCTCACCATCTGGAAGTTGACTTTCATTGACCAAATTTGTCTCAAACAATGGAAGGAAACTATAATTCTCTCTCCAGGGCTTGGACTCTCAAAGAAAAGACAGCCAAATTATGTTCCTGGCTTGTTAAAAGGCACATTCCCAGACTTCAACCCCCAAAAGATTTAGAATTAGGAAGTCTTTAAGGAGCACTCCAGGCAATCATTAAACCACTTTAAGATTGAAAACCTATTTCCTATCTTCTGAGATTGGCTTAAAGGGGCCTGATAATCCCCGCTTTGTATTGATTGGAAGAGTTTTGCCCTTAGCCACTTCTCTAAAGCTCATACTTGGAGTTGACATTGTTAGACCTGACATTCAGCTGCTATTCTTACTAGAAGTGCAACCATCTATGAATTTCTTACCCATTCTAGGTTTATTTCCATTCCTTTGAAATGAATTACCTCCTATTCTCTCAACACTTAAAGATAGTTACTGTTTTGCCCTTTATAAAGACTGAACAATGTGCTTAACATGTAGAGCATTCAGTAAATGGTAGAAATCATCATAGATTTTATTTATTATTAGTAGTAATAGCTTATATGGCCTGGCCAGGTAGACATGTGTTATTTGTAGAGGTGCCCGGAACACTCCATCTTGTGAACAAGAGTCTTTCCTTTTGTTATACTGCCCCTGTAGGCTTTAAGTTCTAAGCAGGATCATATAAAATTGCTAAGGGATAAATGGAATAAAGATTCAAATTGTATGTTAAAGTGTAAGAAAGCACTTGGCTTTTTGTGCTATTTGAAGAATTGCTTTGCTGCTTGAGAATGGGGCAGACACACTCATTAAACCCTGTACGGCTTCTCTAACAACCACAACTATATCCAGGGAGACTATAAAATAGTGGTTCTAAAGGTTCTTTCTAGTGCAACCTAAGTAACTGGAAATAGACTCTAGGTCAAATACTTGCAATAATATCTTTTAGAAACCTATGTGGAGTTGGGGCATCTGTGCAAAATAGCAAAGTAAGCCCAGTGATCATGAACTTCTGAAATGATGAGGAAACATCTTCCTGTCTCCTAGCCACACCCTGCACAGAGTGTTGAATCCTGTCATTCTTATTCCTACCTAGGATAATCCTCATGGCTTACTTCATTTGGGATTCAGGAGGTGGTAGAAGGCAGCACTCAAATATGCCTTTGGTTTACTTGTATCTAAGAGTCTTTCTTCTCTATTTAGAAGTGAATCTGTTCAGAGAAAAAGAATCTGCTAAAAGTTTTGTCTTTGGAACTTGGAATTAAAACTTTAACAAAAAAATCATGTTTACCTAAAGCATTCTGAGACAACTTAGTTAGAAAAGCTTAAATTTTCACAAATGGAAGTAAAAATGGTAGAAGTTATAAATTAAGCTAAATATCAGATCCAAGGAAAAAAGTTAAGTGATAAAATGAGATTAAGAATATGGGGCAAGGACCTATGGTCAATTAATCTAAGACAAAGGAGGCAAGAATATACATTGGAGAAGAGACAGTCTCTTCAATAAGTGGTGCTGGGAAAACTGGACAGCTACATGTAAAAGAATGAAATCAGAACATTCTCTAACACCATATACAAAGATAAACTCAAAATGGATTAAAGACCTAAATGTAAGACCAGATACTATAAAACTCCTAGAGGAAAACATAGGAAGAACACTCTTTGACATAAATCGCAGCAATATCTTTTTGGACCCATCTCCTAGAGTAATGGAAATAAAAACAAAAATAAACAAATGGGACCTAATTAAACTTAAAAACTCTTGCACAGCAAAGGAAACCATAAACAAAAGGAAAAGACAACCTACAGAATGGGAGAAAATATTTGCAAACAATGTGATGGACAAGAGATTAATTTCCAAAATATACAAATAGCTCATACAGCTCAATATATTAAAAAAAAATCAAAAAGTGGGCAGAATATCTAAATAGACATTTCTCCAAAGAAGATACACAGATGACAAACAGGCACAAGAAAAAATTCTCAACATCACTAAATATTAGAGAAAGCAAATCAAAACTACAATGAAGTATCACCTCACACCCGTCAGAATGGTCATTATCAAAAAATCTACAAATAATAAATGCTGGAGAGAGAGTGTGGAGAAAAGGGAACTCTCCTACATTGTTGGTGGGAATGTAAATTGGTGCAGTCACTATGGAGAACAGTATAGAGGTTCCTTAAACTAAAAATAAAGTTGCCATATGATCCAGCAATCCTACTCCTGGGCATACACCTGGAGAAAACTCTAATTTGAAAAGACACATGCTCCCCAATGTTCACTGCAGCACTATTTACAATAGCCAAGACATGGAAGCAACCTAAACGTCTATTGACAGATACGTGGATAAAGAAGATGTGGTACATATACACAATGGAATATTAACAACCATTAAAAATAATGAAATGCTGTTTGCAGCAACATGGAGGGACCTGGAGATTATCAAAC
The DNA here is from genome assembly GCF_002837175.3 of Physeter macrocephalus. Lineage (NCBI taxonomy): Eukaryota > Metazoa > Chordata > Mammalia > Artiodactyla > Physeteridae > Physeter > Physeter macrocephalus. Next base: position 31,568,936 of record NC_041230.1, read on the forward strand.
CAAGTGAATTAAGCCAGACAGAGAAAGACAAATATCATACGATATTTCTTACATGTGGAATCTAAAAACAAAACAAAACAAAAAAGATACAAATGAACGTATTTACAAAACAGAAATAAACCCACAGACAAGAAAGCAAACATGGTTACTAAAGGAGAAACGGGGGGGGGCGATGAATTAGGAGTTTGAGATTAATGTATACACGCTACTACATGTAAAATAGATAGCCAACAAAGACCTACTGTATAGCACAGGGAACTATACTCAATATTTTTTAATAACCTTTAAGGTAAAAGAATCTGAAAAAGAATATATATATATATGTATGTATAACTGAATCACTGTGCTGTACACCTGAAACTAACACAACATTGTAAATCAACTCTACTTCAATTTAAGAAAAAGAAATAACCAATTAAAAAAAGAAACACAATGGGGCTTCCCTGGTGGCGCAGTGGTTGAGAGTCCGCCTGACGATGCAGGGGAACCAGGTTCGTGCCCCGGTCCGGGAAGATCCCACATGCCGCGGAGCGGCTGGGCCAGCGAGCCGTGGCCGCTGAGCCTGCGCGTCCGGAGCTTGTGCTCCGCAACGGGAGAGGCCTCAGCGGTGAGAGGCCCGCGTACCGCAAAAAAAAAAAAAAAAAAAAAAAAAAAAGGAAAAGAAAAAAAAAAAGAATCACACAGGAAAATATCCACACATTATTATATGGATAAAGCAGATGATAAGATATATGTACTCTATGATCTACTTTTTGTAAACAAAGTCAATTAACAATGCTTGGGATAAAAAAAAGACCAGAAGGATAAACACCCAAATTTTAAGAAAGTAATTGCCTCTGGGTGGTGGAATAAAAAGGGTTTAAATTTTTTTTCTTAAAAAAAAGGAAATAGGCGCAAGGTATTTTAAGATATTACAGATGAAGTTATGTTAAATATCAGATCCAAGGACAAGGGTTAAATGATGAGATGAGATTAAGAAGAGGGGGCAAGATACATTAAAACATTATAGATTAGTACAAGTCGCTTAAGATCTAGGCTATTGGGAGAACCTTACAGAAACCTGCAACATGTGCTTAGGGATAAAAATATCTAACCAATTTTGAGCCTCTATTTACTAGCCACTGCTTTAAATATTTTACATATAATATCTCATTTAATATCAAGAGTATCTATTTGAGATATTTGGGAAACAGCGGTGCAAAGAGGCAAATTCAATTGTAGCCCGACGTCTGTCTTTAGAGACTTGCTGTTCAATAGAATTACGTGTGGTGATGGAAATATTTACAATCTGTTCTGTCCGATATGGTAGCCGTAAGTCCTATGTGGCTATTAAACACTTGAACGCAGCTTCTGCAACTGAGCTAACAGCTACATGTGGCTAGTGGCTTCTGTATTGGACAGTATAGCTCCAGAGACCAAGCTCTTATCCACAATATCATGGGACCAACTTTTGGCAAATAAGTCTGTGGTACCAGGTAGTTTAATATCCACTTTTGCAATGACACCTGAAATCTAAAAAAGGAGCTGGTCATTAAAAGATGCCAGGAAACAATATTCCAGATTTACAAAAAGAAAATAGCAAGGGAAAAAAATTAGATATCTAATTTTAGAATTCTCCTTGAGTTCTGTGGACCTGAGAAAAGGTTAAAATGAGATGGAGCTGGGAAGGTTAGCAAAAAACCGTGCAAGCAAACGTTTAGCTACAGTAAAGGGAGTGACTGCTTCCCCTGAGCGTATTCTTCAAGGAGGTCAACTTTCAACTATGTTTTTTGTTTGTTTGTTTTAGTTTATGTATTATTTAGGTTAACACTGGCTACTGTAACAAATGCCTCAAAAATGTATATTTGTTCAAACATGAAAAAAGTTTAATTTTACTCACCTAAAATCAAAATGAGCAGGCAACTCTATTCCAAGTGGTAAAAAGGGAGCTTGGCCCCTTCTTTCTTGTGGCTTTGCCACTTTCAGTGAGACTAGTGTATTATATTATGTTATACTCAGGAAGGGAATAAAGAACATCAAGGATCCATAGACTCTTTTGTGAGCTATTCCCGGTTGTAGTGAGCATCAATTCTGCTTAAATAACATGGCCTTGTCACCTGATGACCAGAGTAGTTGGCAAATTTAGGTTAGCAGTAGATCCAAGAAAAGATAAAACAGATTTGATGCACAGCTATACTCTCAGCCACATGCTAGTTGTGACTTAAACCTATGATGAAATATTGGGAGAGACAGCTTGAAATACACAAGAGAAATATTATTTTGAGACCAAAACATACAAAAGATAATCAACAGATTATACTTCTCTTATGTGATCACTCTGCCTTCCAGAATTTCCAGGTGCTCAATTTAATGCTTTTGATATTAGAATTTGGAATTTTAGTACTTGTAGGCCAAGATACTGAAGACACAAGATTAGGACAAAAAGCATGTATTTGGCAATCAATAAGCTGAACCAGACTGGGGCCTGTGAGTGATGCAGAATATGATAAGAGATTAAGAAATAAAGGAGTAGGTCGGAGTAACCCTGGAGAACCTGGGCTAGCCACTTGTTTCACTTACCATCATGCACTCAGCGTCATTCTTACAGAATTATTCCCAATGCTTGGATAGTGCTTTCCTTTTGGCAGGAGTTATTTAGCAAGATCTTGGAGGACAAATCACCTTAAAATGCTCTTGGGATGTTGAGCAAAGAGTCAGCCATAGTCAGAAAGAAATAACAAATGTAAAACAGAGAGCCACGGGTGCTAAGAACTGGGGGACAGTGGGAATCTTCTCTTTTAATACATACATACAATAGTAGAGTATAATTGTTAGGAGCAGAGGTTTTATAACCAGAAATTAATTTCACATTTTAGTACAACTATTAACTGTTTAACCTTGGAAATATTAGTCTCAGTTTTCTCATACACGGAGGAAGAGTAAGAAACCTCCCATATTGTTATTTTGAAGGTTAAATGAGTTAATATGTGTACAACACTGAGATGATTGTATGCCCTATACATGTCATTATTTTTAGTAGCTTCTGATTATACGCGAGGGATATCACATCCCAAGAGTTTGAATAAATTACTAAGCTCAAACAGCAGGACCGTTCCAAGTTTTTTGTTGTGAAGCCTAGCTCCTCCTGGGATAGAAGAGATTAAGAGTGTCATGTATGAACTGAGACTAGAGTTTGCATCCTGGCTCGTAACCTATAACTGTGTGCTAGAAAAGTTAATTTTTTTTTTTTTATAGAAGAGATTTTTTAAAAAAATAATTAATTATTTGGCTACATTGGGTCTTTGTTGCTGTGTGTGGGCTTTCTCTAGTTGCAACGAGCGGGGGTTACTGTTCGTTGTGGTGCGTGGGCTTCTCTTGTTGCGGAGCACGGGCTCTAGGCACGCGGGCTTCAGTAGTTGTGGTATGCCGGCTCAGTAGTTGTGGCACACGGGTTTCGTTGCTCCACGGCATGTGGGATCTTCCCGGACTAGGGCTCAAACCTGTTTCCCCTGGGCTTCACTTGTTGCGGAGCACGGGCCCTAGGCACGCGGGCTTCAGTAGTTGTGGTATGCCGGCTCAGTAGTTGTGGCACACGGGTTTCGTTGCTCCACGGCATGTGGGATCTTCCCGGACTAGGGCTCAAACCTGTTTCCCCTGCATTGGCAGGCGGATTCTTAACCACTGCACCACCAGGGAAGTCCCTAGAAAAGTTAATTTTTTAACATCTCGAATTCAGTTTTCTCATGTGTAAAATGGGAAGTATCATACTAGCTCATTTCTAAGATTGTTTTGAGGTTGGAATGACATTTTTAGAACACTGTTCTCAATGCCTGGCACAAAGCCAACACTCAGTAAATAGCATCCATGATGATGATGATGATGATGACGACAATGATAATTACATGCTGATCATTCTGCTACTTTATTCTTATCATGTAAAAACTATTTCCATTAAGTGAATGATTTAAAATCATTTGAATAAGCAATTCCATTTCTTAATAGGAAAAAAATATATAGTATGATAACATTTTTACTCTGTGCTGATGTTTTAGACCAGGGGTCCCCAACCCCCAGGCTGCAGACCAGCACCGGTCTGTGGCCTGTTAGGAACTGGGCCGCACAACAGGAGGTGAGCAGCGGGTGAGTGAGGGAAGCTTCATCTCCCGCTCCCCATCGCTCGCATTCCACCCGAACCATCCCCCCCGCCCTCCCCAGTCCGTGGAAAAATTGTCTTCCATGAAACCGGTCCCTGGCGCCTAAAAAGTTGGGGGCCGCTGTTTTAGACTATCTCTTATTGTTATAAATGACAATTCAGTTTTATACCACTAAAAGGAAAAGAGGAAATTAAATCCATATCAGTACATGCTTTAAACAATAAACATCTAGAAAATCATTTAAGAACATGCTGGTTTTCAACAACTAAGAACTCATTGATTGAAATTTGTTAACATACTACAATTGAGTCCTCACCCATATTTCAGGCACATAATATTTAAATATAATGCATTATACTCCTGACATTTGTGCAGACCACTCATGAACTAGAGCCCATGATTTATTCACATCTGTTATAACACATTCTGATAATTTATTTGGAAGAAAGCAATCTGCATTAATCATTTATTAATTATTAATAAAATATAAGAACTGTATTAAAGAACTGCTGTTCAAAAATAACCTTTTCTTCTTGAAGCCAAGGACCTATTTAATTTCACCTTGCATTTTGTAAAGATTAATTGCCTTTTCAGGTGTTGTCCTCCAATTTGACCCTGTAAGGTTTTGGGGAAACACTTTTTACATACAGATAGAAATGTGTCTGAGTTGAATTACCCCCCCTAAGAAAGATATGTTGACATCCTCACTCCCAGTAGTTCAGAATGTGAACTTGTTCGTAAATAGAATCGGGGCAGATATAATTATTTAAGTTAAGATGAAGTTATAGAGTAGTGTGGGTCCCTATTCCAATAGGACTGGTGCCCTTATAAGAATTCAGCCCATGTAAAGACACAGAGACACAGGGAGAAGGCCATGTGAATATGGAGGCAGAGATTGGAGTGATGCATTTACAAGCCAAGGAATGCCAAGGGCCATAACCGGAAGCTATGAGGAAGACATGGAAGCTACTCTCCCACAGAGACTTCACACACACACACACACACACACACACACACACACACACACACACACACACACACACACACAAAATCAACCCTGCCAACACCTTGATTTCAGACTTCTAGCCTTCAGAACTGTGAGAGAATACATTTCTTATGTTTTAAGCCACCAGTTTGTGCTGCTTTGTTATAGCAGTCTTAGAAAATGAATACACTGTGCTTTCTCTGTTCTTGCCAGTATGCCTGTAAAGGTTTGCAAAGGCTTTACCGAAAAGACTTTGCATGCTGTGGTTAGAAAGCCCTGATTAAAAATCCCCAACTCCTGACATTCAGTAGTTAAGCATTGCAGTTTGTTTGGTAAATTTATCTGAACCTCTGCATTTTCACCTGTGAAACAGGGCTAATCATATTACCCTTGCAGAATTATATACCTTGATGGTTTACACATTCCCAAACTTGGAGCAATTAGAATAATTGTTCAAGCCCTTTCAAGTGAATGTCAGTCAGAAAGGAGCTTAGGGTGGGGAGGATACTGCTGGCTTATATAAGACGGATGTGACTCTAGGGACCTCAGGGGTACATTTGATGAATATCAGTTTGCCAAACTTTTATCAAATTGTGTCATACCTACATCTCACTTATTTACTTAATCTTATGTCTGATAAAAGGAGAGGGAGAGATGGAAGTAAGGAGAAATCCAGGTTAAAAAAAGAATGGAAGAAAGAAATGAGAAAAAGAACAATTAGAATTGTTCACTCACCTTTGTGCCACTCAAGTTAATGTACCAGAAAGAACTTAAGATAGAAGATTCTGGATCTGTTTCCTCTTTTTCTCAGAATTCCAGAGCCCTCGTAATATTTACACCTTACTCTGATGACCATGACTTAACACTTTAAACATATAGTGTATATTTTTCATGAAACCCAGCACCTAACCCCTTCTTTTAAAAAAAAAAAAGTTTTTTTGATACAGTGCTGGAGGGAAAAGTAACTTTGTGGGTTTTATTGAGTAAAGTGTATCCAATTCTTATCATGAAGAAATTTATGGAATTTTCATAGGAATATGGAATAGGCAGAAAAGTGACTCTCAAAGACATCCATTCCCTGAATCCTAAAATCTGTGTATATATTATGTTGGTGAAAAGGACTTTGAAAATATAGTTAGAGTATGGACCTTGAGATGGGGAGATTATCCTTGATCATCATGATGGGCTAAATTTAATCAAATGAATAATTTAAAGTTAAGAAACTTCTGTGGCTGTGGTCAGAGAGATATTTAACAAAAGAAGAAGGCTCAGAGGAGGATGTGACTTGAGAAGAACTTGACCCACTATTGCTGGCTTTGAAGAGGGAGGAAAAGAGCTATGAGTCAAGGGACACGGTGGCCACTAGAAGCTGAGAATGGTTCTTAATTGACAGCCAAGAAGAAAACATGGGTATCAGTCACACAACTACAAGAAACTGAAATCTGCCAACAGTCCAAGGGGCAGGAAACACATTACCTCCTAGAAACTCCAGAAAGAACACACTCTTGATTTCAGCCCATGCTGGACTCCTGACCTAACAGATCTGTACAATAATACATTCATAATTTTTAAGTCACTAATGTGTAGTAATTTGTTACAGATGTAATAGTAAACTACTACAGCATAATTGACTATGAATGATTATCACATTATGTAGTGATATTAGATCTTTACTGCTCTGTATGATATAATCTACTTCTGTGCATTGATTAACTAATTCAATAAATTTTTATTGAATTTAATAGTGCTGAGTGTATCTGAGTGTGTTCCATTGTTTTGGTTTTCTTTTCTGTGTTCGCTACTGTAGCATGCCTGATTATTTTTGCTTTTCCTCTCTATTCTTTTTTTTCAAATTCTTTTTATCATTTTCTTCACTTACATCTATGGTTTTCATTTTTCTCCTTTCCATTACCTATTTTCTTTATGAGATTCTCTGCTATCTATACACTCATGGCTTCTAGGTTAGCCCTTATTTCCAATTTTTTTTTCTTTTCTTTCTAATCTTTCCTGAACTTTGTCAGCTCTCTTTCCATGGCTTACTGTTTCCTATTATTTTATTTAATAAGTTTTCTAATTTTGATTTATTTTTATTTAGGTTATTATGAATTATAAGGCATTGCCTTGGGCCATTTTTTTTCTGGTATTTCTTCACCTTGCACAGGTCTTTATATAGATTGTTATATATATTTTTTAGATAATATCCTAGTGTTAGATTGAATCACAATCTTTTGTTGTTTCTGTAGAAACTATATGTACTTCTCTTCTGAAAAAGATAAAGTTATAGGAATCCAATTTACCATTCCCCTCCTTGAAAAAAACCAGTAAAATTATATAAATTTATATAAAACTATATTATATAAAACAATTGCACATCAAAATGTTGGAGATAAATATGCTAGTTAGCTTGATTATGGTGATCATTTCACAATGTGTACCTATATCAAAACATCACATTGTATATCTTAAATGTATACAATTTTTGTCAATTATACCTCATATCGTTGAAAAGATTTATAATGCTGTAGTAGAAATATAATGTTAAATGTCTCATGAATATGTAGTAATAAGCCATGGTCTAATGTGCTGTTTGGAAATAAATAGTATTTTTAACAAGTATTCTCTTTTGAAACTTGTTCAATATCATCTTTTAATAGCTGATGCAAAGGGATTTCAGAATACTGATGAAAATATCTGGGGGCTAGAATGTGCTTAATATTAAACATTAGTCAGTAATAAAAGCATATTAAAATATGTATATTGGCCTTTAGGCAATGAATGATAGTGTAGTGTTCCCTGAGAATCAGGAAACAAACTGAGCCTTGCACTGGCCTCAGTTTACAGACTGAAGTGAGCTTCCAGGCCATGTGTCAGAGAAGGAGAAACCAGGAAGAACCTAGAGAAATCCCTGATATGAACATATGGAGCAGAAAATCTAGGGAGGCCAGAGTGATTAGAATTTTCAGAAAAGAACACTGGAGGAGTAAAAGATGCACTTAGAGAGAATGGTGGATATTTGCAGAGGGTCTCCTTCAAGTCTTACTGGAAATTGAGCAATAAATGCACGTGTAGAAATTGCCTAGGGCCAGGGGAAGAATAATCTGAAAGTATTAGAGAAAAAAAATCCTCGATACTCACATCTAGCTGGAAATATCTCCTGTTCCTACAAGGCAGAGTGGAATCCCTCATAAGTGTGATGCATCAGGGAACACACTCAGACCAGTTTTGGTTCAGTAATGAGGCAAAATTAATCCTAGATTAAATGCTATTCTAGTCTCAATAAAGTTTAAAAGCAGTTCCTAATAGGATAAAACTGTTTTCATGTATCTTAACTACATCCCAGATAAAAAGAAAATAATATTTTTAGAAATTTAAAAATATCCACCATACCAGAAAGGTAAAATTTGTAGTGTCTGGAATTGACAAAAACTTCCAGGTATACAAAATATCCAAGAAACTGTAACTCTTGAAGAGGAGAAAATTGAATCAATTAAAACTGACCCAAAATGACAGATTATACATTCAGTAGACAAAGACATTAAACCAACTAAAAGAACTATATTTCATATGTTTATGAAAGTAGAAGAAATATTGAAATGATATGTGGAAACATAAAAGAAAAAATGACCCAACAAAACCTCTAAAGATGAAAATTTTAAATCCAAGATGAAAATACAAGGAGTGGTTTAAGGGCAGATGAGACACTGCAGAAAAAGGATTACTGAAATTGAAGGCATAATAATAGAAATTATCTAGAATGGTACACAAAAATAAAAACGGACAAAAATGAACAGGGCATCAGTGAACTGTGAATTAACCTCAATGGCCTATTATATGTGCAATTAGCATTGCTAAAGAAAAGGAAAGGGAAACAAAAATATTTGCAGAAATAATGGCTGATGAAAACTATAAAACTACAGATTAAAGACACTCGATGAACAAAGAGGCATGAAGAAAACTACACAAAAACAAATTGTAAGCATGTTGCTTAACACCAGTGTAAAGAAAAAATCTTATAAAAGCAACCACAGAAAAGAGAGGAACAAAGATAAGAAAAATGGCATACTACTTTCAGGAACAATGCAAGAATAAAAAAGAAAGGGATGGAAGAAGCAACATATTTAAAGTGCTGAAGGAAAACCCACACATAAACACCACCTGCCAGCCTAGAACTCTATAGCCAGAGAAAAAAATTTTTTTAATGAAGATAAAATATTTCAGACCTATAGAAATCAAAAGAATTTATTACAAGCAGATCTGCACTACAACAAAAGATAAAGTAAATCCTACAAGTAGGAGAAATATCAGATGGAAATCTGGATACAAGCTAATGAATAAAGAGCATAGAAATGGTAACCAAAATGGGTAAATGCTAAGACTATTTAAATTTATGTAAAAGATAATTAACTCTACAAAGCAAAACTAGTAACACCACATTGTGGTGTGTTAACATATAATGACATGTATGATACATAGCACAAAACTTGGCACGGGGCTGCAGAGAAATAGATATATTCTTATAAGGTCTTTGTACTGTGTATGAAGGGGTATACTTTGACTAAAAGGTAGACTCTAATCATTTAAATAACTATATTACAAACCCTAAATCAAATACTAAAAGAAAATAAAAATTACCTTCTGAAAACTACCTACAGATAACATCATACATTAATAGTTAAGGACTGAATGCTTTGCTCCTAAGATCAGCAATAAAACAAGATTGAACTCTCTCACCAATTCTTTTCGACACTGTACTCAGATTCTAGTCAGTGAAATACGATATGAAAAAAGATAAAAATTATCAAGACTATAAGGTAAGAAATATAACTGTTTTATTAGCAGAAAGCATAATCTTGTAAAAAGAAATTCCTAAGGAATCTCTAAAAGCAAGTTCTGGGACGAATAAGTGAATTTAGCAACATTATAATACAAAAGAGAAATATACAGAAATCAATTGTATATCCTTATACTGGTAAAGAAATATCAGAAATTTAAAATAAAAATAACCTTTGCAATTATGTCAAATATATGAAACATTTAGCAATAAAACTGACAAACCACATGCAATTCAACTATTTTGAAAACTACAAAGCATTTTTAGAGAAAAAAACAATTAATGCAGAATATACCATGTTCACAGATCAGAAGACTCAATATTTATGTCAACTGTCCTTAATGCATTAAGCAGTCAACACAATCTTAATCAAAATCTCAACAATGTTTTTTGAAGAAAATGAAAAACTGATTCTTAAATGCATATGGAAATACAAAGAACCTAGAATATCCAACTGAACGTTGAATAAGAACAACACATTTGAGGGACTTGATATAAAGTAAAGCCATGACATAAAGCGACAGTCAAAAAAGGTGGTGTTAGTGTAACATAGAGAGACCAATGGAAATGACTATTTTTTTTTGGCGATATTGTTTCTTTTAAAGTATTTATCAAGCATGATGGGTAAATTAATCTGATTCCTGGTCATAACAGCATTCTTATATCTACCTCCATGGTAGACTGTCATAAGTAGCTGTTTCTGTAACCCTGTCTCATGCCTCTGCATCTGTGATATGCATAATATGAACTGTAAAAGTGGGATAACAAAAGTCAGTTGTGAAGCAATGGTACATCTGTTATAAAATAATGATGTCACACATCATGAGGGCAGATCAAGAGGCATGATCCTCATGATATGTGAAAAGATATTAACTGTAGAAATGATGTTAATTATTTTCGAAATGTCATTTGTTCAGTGTTGTTCATGCTATATGAGCAAGAAATATCTATTATCTCTTAATGGTTACTGGGACAAATAAATACCATATTGCTGAAATAATTAAATCCTTTAAAGAGGAACACATTTGGTTCTGTTAGGTTTGTTTTTACATATTAAAGTTTGCAATGGGTTAAAAGGTACAGTGATCTGGGTAGTAGGGGCAATGTTGATTCATGCTTACTAGAATGTGTCTCAGTTCATTTATGTAAACAGTATAAATTATAGATATATAAAGAAAGGAAGCCAGAATGAAAAGGCATTATAAGTCAATGTGAGGCTGCATTTATAGATTAGCACTTTAGCACATTCTTGTTTTCACTGAGTTACCACTCAAATCACCATAAATTCTGATTTATGATGCAAATATTTTATGGCATGTTATCATGCATCTTTTCTGATATACATATTTAAATCATAGGGCTTATTTAAATCATATATTTATTTAAATCTTTCGTGAGATTATCATGCAGTATCAGCAATGCCGTGAGAAGACTCATTTCCTTGCAGTTTCTCAGTCTCCACTTTTACCAGTTATCAGATATATAAGAAACTACATGAAGAGTTGGAAGGAGAAACACATTTCTTAAGAATGCTGTGTCTCCTGAATCATTTTATAATTTTTCAATGCTGATTTTACAGCAAATCAGACATGATTAGGAATAGAATTGGGTCATCCCATGGAAGGAAATATTTACTGAGCTCTTACTGTATGCAAGGATCTTTGTTGGATCCTGGGGAGGGGAAAACATGCTATGAGGATAAGGATGTAGCTTTTAGGTTGAGGTACAAGTTCCTATCTATACATGAAAAAGTAAGTTTTATTATCATAATACTCAGCAGGCATAAAAAGAATGTGTGCACGTCTAAAATGTTACTTTAACATTGTTTTCTAAAGTATGTTTCATGGACTACTAATCCTAGAAAATGCCCTGACAAATATAAAATAATTAACACATGTTTTGATTAAATTATTGGCTGAATGTTTTAAGAAAATGTTCCATTATCAATGTATATCAAATTCTCCCTTTTAGTGATTCGAGACACGTATTATTTTAGGACTCTCAGTAATATTTGACAGAATAAGCATATTCATTCAATGATGTTTATCCATTTCAACTTTTTAGGTGTTATGAATATTTCCAATTGTTTCAGGTTAAACAACAAGCAATATGTATATGTTTCATATAACTTATTTTGAGAATTACTATGATTATTTGACTACTATTACCGATGTTAGCACTTTTGCAGTAAAATTGTGGATATACATATTATTGGTGAGTTACAGCTAGGCAGAGGGGGAACTCAAAGATTGTGCCCTGCGAGCAGCTCCATAGGCCCCTTGAAATGTGCCAAACCAGAAGCTTGCCCTTTAAGCCGAAGTTCCTGGACAAGCAAATAGGCCTGTTTCTTAGAAAGACGGGAGCTGTGTTTCATTCGGCTATCTGTGCAGTACCCTGGGGGTGACAGTCTGCCCAGACTCTCTCTTTCTGATTGTTACAGCCCCAAGGGACCCAGGAATGCAAGCCCCCCGGCCTCCAGGCCAGATGACCGAGAAATGTCCCTTGGTTGCACCTACAGAAACTGGGTAACTAGACTTGTGCAGAAGCTCCCCTCCAGGAGATACTGGCACTTTGGAGTGAGGTGGGGGGAATGTGAAGATGGTACCCACAAAAGAAAGAAAAAGAAATAAGGAAAAAAGAAAAAAAACTCCAAGTAAAATGAACTCAAAGAGATCCACACCAAGACACATAATCAAACCATCAAAAGCCAAAGATAAGAGATCTTGAAAGCAGCATAAGAGAAACTATTCAATACATACAAAGGATCCCCAATAAGATTATTAGCAGGTTTCTCATCAGAAACTTTGGAGGCCAGAAGGCAGTGAGCTCATATACTCAAAGTGCTAAAAGGAAAAAAAAAAAGAAAAACAAAAAAACCCCAAACCCTGTTAACTAAGAGTCCTGTATCTGGCAAAACTATCCTTCAAAAGTGAGAGAGAAATTAATATATTGCCAGATAAAAGCAGAGGGAGTTTGTTACTACTAGATATGTCTTGCAAGAAATGCTCAAGGGAGTCCTGTAGGGTGAAATAAAATGACACTAGACAGTAACCTGAGGCCATATGAAGAAACAAAGATCCCAATACAGATAAACACATAGGCAATTATACAAGCTAATATTATTGTAACAATGGCTTGTAACTCCACTTTGTATTCTAAGTGATTTAAGAGACTAATGCATTAAAACAATTATTATTTTATATTATTTGGGGGCACACAATGTATAAAGGTGTAATTCTGTAATATCAACAGCAAGGGGTGGCCGTGGAGCTGTAAAGAGCAGAGTTCTTGTATAATATTGAACTTGAGCTGGTTGAAGTTAAGCTGGTATAAATTCAAATTAGAGTATGCTAAATGTAACCTCCAAGGTATCCACAAAGAAAATAACTTATAGAATATAAACAAAAGGGAATGAGAAAGGAATTTAAACATTTCAGTACCAAAAAAAAAGAAAATCAGCTGATCAGCTGAACACTAAGGAAGACAGTAATGCAAGAAGTGAAAAATGAAGCTATAAAACATATAGAAAACAACATGATAGAAGTCCCTCCTTACCAGTAATCATTCTTAAATGTAAATGAATTAAACTCTCCAATCAAAAGATTGTCAAAATGGATGAAAACACATGATCTAACTATATGCTGTTCTCTCCACAAGAGGCTCACTTTAGATCAAAATGCACTAATATATTGAAAGTGAAAGAATGGAGAAGAGATATTCCATGCAAACAGTAACCAAAAGACATCAAGTGTTGTTATACCAACATCAGAAAAAATAGACTTTAAATCAAAAAAGTTTACAAGAGACAAAGTAGGACATTATACATTAATAGAAGTTTGACATATTTTCTTGCTGTAACAGTTACATTTACATTTCTAGTAACAGACAATCAAAATAAACGAAGCAAAACCTGACAGAATTGAAGAGAGAAATAACGGATAAAGCAAGCAGACAGAAGTAAGGAAATAGATACAATAAACCAACTATATATAACAGACATAGCACACTCTACCCACCAACAATAGCCCACACATTCTTCTCATGTGCACAGGGATATTTTCCAGGTTAGATCATACATTAGGCCACAAAGATAATTATCATGCAAAGTACTTTCTCTAACCACGGTGGAATAAAGTTAGAAATCAGTAACAAGAAAAACTGGAAAAATCACAAATGCTGAAATTTAACAACACACTCTTAAACAACCAATGGATCAAAGAAGATATCACAAGGTAAATTAGAAACTCCTAAGTCTGAATGAAAACAAAAACAACATACCAAAGCTATAATGCAGCAAAAGCAGTCCCAAGGGGGAAATGTGTAGCTACAAACACATTAAAAAACCAGATCTCGGGCTTCCCTGGTGGCGCAGTGGTTGCGCGTCCGCCTGCCAATGCAGGGGAACCGGGTTCGCGCCCCAGTCTGGGAGGATCCCACATGCCGCGGAGCGGCTGGGCCCGGGAGCCATGGCCGCTGGGCCTGCGTGTCCGGAGCCTGTGCTCCGCAACGGGAGAGGCCACAACAGAGGGAGGCCCGCATACCACAAAAAAAAAAAAAAAAAACCAGATCTCAAATCAAGAAACTAATTTACAACTTAAGAAATTTGAAACAGAACAAATGAAACCCAAAGCTAAAAGAAGGAAAGAATTAAAGATTAGAGAATAGAAGAATAGACAAAAATAATGAGATTAAAACCTGATTATTTGAAAATATCAACAAAATTGACAAAGACTTTAGTTAGATGGACTGAAAAAAAAAAGACTCAAATTACTAAAATGAAAGTGGGGACATTACTATCAATCCTACAGAAATCAAGAGGATAATTATACTATGAACAACTGTATGCCAACAAATAGGATGACCTACATGAAATGGACAAACTCCTACAAACACAAAAACTTACCAAGACTAAATCAGGAAGAAATAGAAAATCTGAATAGATCTATAACTAGTAAGGAGACTGAGTCAGTAATCAAAAATCTTCCAACAAAGAAAAGCTCCAGATCTGATGGCTTCACTGGTGAATCCTACCAAATATTTAGAGAATTTTTCCAAATAATTGAGGAGGAGGGACCACTTCCTAAGTCATTCTATGAGGCCAACATTACTCTGATACTGAAGTCAGAGACACTGTAAGCAAAAACAAAGAAAAAAACTCAAAACAAAAAACCACCAGACCAATATCCCTTATGAACATTTATGGGAAAATCCTTAACAAAATACTAAAAAACTGAATTCAGCAGCATATTAAAAGGATTCACCGTAAGTGGGATTTTTTCCTGAAATGCAAGGATGGTTCAACATAAAATTGATCAACTGAAATACACTGTATTAACACAACAATATGGGAAACACAATCATCAATCGCTCATGAAGAAGCATTTGACAAAATTCAATGCCTTTTCATAAAAAAAAAAAAAAAACCAGGAAAAGAAGAAAAGTACCTCAACATAATAAAAGCCATATGTGTGGAAAAACCCACAGCAAACATTATGCTCAAAGGTGAAATACTGAAAGCTTTTCCTTCAAGATCAGGAACAAGACAAGGTTGCCCACTTTTTCCAATTGTAATCAACACAGTAGTGGAAGTTCTAGTCAGAAAAAGAAACACAGGGCATCAAAATTGGAAAAGAAGAAGTAAAATTATCTCTGCAGATGATATAATCTTCCATATAGAAAACCCTAAGTGCTCCGCAACCCAAAACCAAAACGGTCAGAGCTAATAAATGAATTCAGCTAGATAGGAGGTGAAAAGTTAACACACTAAAACCCATTGCATTTTTATGTACTAACAATGAACAATCTGAAAAGGAAATTATGAAAATTCTATTTACATTAGAATCAAAAATAAAATACCTAGGAATTAACTTAACCAAGGAGGTGAAAGACTTGTACAGTGTAAACTACAAACATTGCTGAAAGAAATTAAAGGAGACATAAATAAATAGAAACATCTTATGTTCATGGATTGGAATACTTCATATCTTCAAGTTGTCAATACTACCAAATGTTATCTACAGATTCACTGCAATCTCTTATCTTCAAAAAAAACATCATTGGGATTCTGAAGTCGAAAATCCCATTCTAAAATTCATATGAAATCTCAAGGGATCCCTATATAGCCAAAATAATCTTGAAAAAGGAGAACAAAGCTGGGGGACTCACACTTCCTAATTTCAAAACTTACTATAAAACTATAATAATCAAAATAGTGTTGTACTAGCATAAAGACAGATATATATATAGATATAGATATAGATATATATATACACACACAAATGAGACTAGAATAAACCTTCATATATATGGTCAAGCGATTTTTGATAAGGGTGCCAAGACCATTCAATGGGGGAACAACAGTCTTTTAAAAAAATGTTGCCAGGAAAACTGGATATCCGCATGCAAAAGAATGAAGCTGGACCCTTACCTAATAGCAAGTGCAAAAATTAACTCAAAATGGATCAGGGCCTAAATATAAGACCTAAAACTCTACTCTGAAGCTTCTCTAGGATTTTACACACCAGTGTTTGATCAACAAGAGCACAGAATTTCTCATGCCTGTTTGTGTCTCCAACTGCTAGTTTAGTCCCAGATATATTTACACACATTAGTATTCTACATCTACTCAAATCAGCTTTGACTTAACCCATTTATATTTTAAAAAAACAGAAGAGCAAAACTGAAACAGACTTTCTTTCTTTCTGAAATCTGTTATGTAGCCCTTTTGTTGAATTTAAACATCAGAAGTTTGATATAATTGTCAAGGGAACTCCCCCCCCCACACCTATGGATAATCTTAATTACATTGTCAGCAGATTCAAATACATCGTTACATTCTCAGGTTTTTCTGCTTGCAATCAGCTACCTTGATGTTCTAAAGCTGTTTTAGCCATCTCTTGGCCTCTCAGCTAAGAATGCCTCAGTTCTGCCTAGAAATCTACCACCACATTATGGAGTATTATTCAGCCTTAAAAAAAGAACGATATTCTGACATATGCTACAACATGGATGAATCTTGAGAACATTACACTAAGTGAAATATGCCAGCCACGAAAAGACGAATACCATGTGATTCCACTATATGAGATATTTAGAGTAGTCCAAATCATAGAGACAGAAATTAGAAGGTTGGTTGCCGGGGCAGAGGGGAGGGGGCAATGGCGAGTTATTGTTTTAATAGGTCTAGAATTTCTGTTTTACAAGATGAAAAGAGTTATGGAGATGGATGGTGTTGATGAAACATTATGCATGTATTTAATGCCACTGAACGGTATACTTAAAAATGGTTAAGACAGTAAATTTTATCACTATAAAATTTTTATCACTATAAAAAATTTGGAAAAAAAAACAAAAATTGATTATCTTACAGTTCTGGGGGTCAGAAGTCCAAAATGGGCCGGCAGGGCTGCATTCCTTCTGGAGGCTCTAGAGGAGAGTCCATTTCTTTGCCTTTTCCAGCTTCTGGAGACTGTCTGCGTTCTTTGGCTTACAGCACCTTCCAGCAATGGCATCACCCCAACCTCTGCTCTGTCAGCCCAGCACAGCTCCTGCTTTCCCCTGGCTTCCTCCGTACAACTCGTCTCGCGACTGTGAGCCTCCTGCCTCCTTCTTATAAGGTGCCTTATATTGGACACACCTGATAATCCAGAAGGCTTTCTCCATCTCAAGAGCCTCAGCTTAATCACACCTGCAAGTCCTTTTGCCATGGAAGGAAACAAATTCACAGGCTCTGAGGACTAGGACGTGGGCACCTTTGGGAAGCCATTATTCTGTTTACCGCAGTTGCCTAGAGAAATACTCACGTGAGTGTGGGAGAAGGTAGGCGCAAGGGCTTCAATACTGAAAGCGGGGGAAGCCCGCTTTCAGTATTGAATACTGATATGTTAACAGTGGGTATCTCGGGAGAGGAAGAGCAGGAAGTAAAAGCGGTGAAGATTTGCCCTTCTTCTTTCGATGTTTTTATATAGTTTTACCTTTTCAATGAGCATTTAAACTTGCTTGAAGTTGGCTAAAAAATTAAACTGAGGTACCGTTTTCAGGAGAAGTTATCTATTATGTCTAACCCCACCTCATAATGACAAAACTGTACCATCTGCAAAACAGAAAGAAGGGAGGGAAGGAAGGGAGAGAGTGGAGACAAAGAAACATCCAGCTGATTGGTGTTAACTTGGAGCAGGCAAGGCTTGTAGGGCACTTAGCCAACAAGTGGAGCAAAGTGTCCCTCCCTCCCCAGCTGGAACTGGCAGCTCCTCCGGGTACGATTCTTTATACCCTCTCCTGTGGCACCGGCCCTGTGCCTAGTGTACGCAGTAGGCGATCAATGACATATTGTCGACCAGCCGAGTCACCGATGGGAGCGCCTGTAAAGGTATAGAAGACACCCAAACAGGAGGAGCAAGCGTCCTGTCAGGGCTCAGCTCTGACCCCATATGGCAACACCCACACCCACCAGGCTCACTTCCACACCCATTCGTCTCCCCTCATTTCTAACCATTTCAGCTCAAAGTCTGGTCCTTCCCAAGCCCCCAGAACTTCCTGGTTTATTTGAAGCAGAGGTTCTGCAGTTGGAGGAAGTGGGTAGAAATTCCAGGTAACTTATCTCCACCATGGTGTCCCCAGGATGAACTTGTGGTTTGCTACTTCTTTGCCCTGAACTGCAACCTCTGAGCTGGCCTTTCTGCCCCCTGCATGTGTCTCTGGGGCTGATGCTTCGTGGCCGCGGGGTGCAGGGAAGACAGGAGGGGGTGAGGCGTGGGGCCCAGGGGCCCTCGACCCTGGGCAATGTCATCTCAGACTTGTAGACCTAAGTTCCCTTGATAAACATCATCTCAGAATCACACACCTGGCAAACAGGCTGTCC
>NC_041230.1:31588718-31609184 GCF_002837175.3 Physeter macrocephalus
CCGCAACGGGAGAGGCCACAACAGAGGGAGGCCCGCATACCACAAAAAAAAAAAAAAAAAAAACCAGATCTCAAATCAAGAAACTAATTTACAACTTAAGAAATTTGAAACAGAACAAATGAAACCCAAAGCTAAAAGAAGGAAAGAATTAAAGATTAGAGAATAGAAGAATAGACAAAAATAATGAGATTAAAACCTGATTATTTGAAAATATCAACAAAATTGACAAAGACTTTAGTTAGATGGACTGAAAAAAAAAAGACTCAAATTACTAAAATGAAAGTGGGGACATTACTATCAATCCTACAGAAATCAAGAGGATAATTATACTATGAACAACTGTATGCCAACAAATAGGATGACCTACATGAAATGGACAAACTCCTACAAACACAAAAACTTACCAAGACTAAATCAGGAAGAAATAGAAAATCTGAATAGATCTATAACTAGTAAGGAGACTGAGTCAGTAATCAAAAATCTTCCAACAAAGAAAAGCTCCAGATCTGATGGCTTCACTGGTGAATCCTACCAAATATTTAGAGAATTTTTCCAAATAATTGAGGAGGAGGGACCACTTCCTAAGTCATTCTATGAGGCCAACATTACTCTGATACTGAAGTCAGAGACACTGTAAGCAAAAACAAAGAAAAAAACTCAAAACAAAAAACCACCAGACCAATATCCCTTATGAACATTTATGGGAAAATCCTTAACAAAATACTAAAAAACTGAATTCAGCAGCATATTAAAAGGATTCACCGTAAGTGGGATTTTTTCCTGAAATGCAAGGATGGTTCAACATAAAATTGATCAACTGAAATACACTGTATTAACACAACAATATGGGAAACACAATCATCAATCGCTCATGAAGAAGCATTTGACAAAATTCAATGCCTTTTCATAAAAAAAAAAAAAAAACCAGGAAAAGAAGAAAAGTACCTCAACATAATAAAAGCCATATGTGTGGAAAAACCCACAGCAAACATTATGCTCAAAGGTGAAATACTGAAAGCTTTTCCTTCAAGATCAGGAACAAGACAAGGTTGCCCACTTTTTCCAATTGTAATCAACACAGTAGTGGAAGTTCTAGTCAGAAAAAGAAACACAGGGCATCAAAATTGGAAAAGAAGAAGTAAAATTATCTCTGCAGATGATATAATCTTCCATATAGAAAACCCTAAGTGCTCCGCAACCCAAAACCAAAACGGTCAGAGCTAATAAATGAATTCAGCTAGATAGGAGGTGAAAAGTTAACACACTAAAACCCATTGCATTTTTATGTACTAACAATGAACAATCTGAAAAGGAAATTATGAAAATTCTATTTACATTAGAATCAAAAATAAAATACCTAGGAATTAACTTAACCAAGGAGGTGAAAGACTTGTACAGTGTAAACTACAAACATTGCTGAAAGAAATTAAAGGAGACATAAATAAATAGAAACATCTTATGTTCATGGATTGGAATACTTCATATCTTCAAGTTGTCAATACTACCAAATGTTATCTACAGATTCACTGCAATCTCTTATCTTCAAAAAAAACATCATTGGGATTCTGAAGTCGAAAATCCCATTCTAAAATTCATATGAAATCTCAAGGGATCCCTATATAGCCAAAATAATCTTGAAAAAGGAGAACAAAGCTGGGGGACTCACACTTCCTAATTTCAAAACTTACTATAAAACTATAATAATCAAAATAGTGTTGTACTAGCATAAAGACAGATATATATATAGATATAGATATAGATATATATATACACACACAAATGAGACTAGAATAAACCTTCATATATATGGTCAAGCGATTTTTGATAAGGGTGCCAAGACCATTCAATGGGGGAACAACAGTCTTTTAAAAAAATGTTGCCAGGAAAACTGGATATCCGCATGCAAAAGAATGAAGCTGGACCCTTACCTAATAGCAAGTGCAAAAATTAACTCAAAATGGATCAGGGCCTAAATATAAGACCTAAAACTCTACTCTGAAGCTTCTCTAGGATTTTACACACCAGTGTTTGATCAACAAGAGCACAGAATTTCTCATGCCTGTTTGTGTCTCCAACTGCTAGTTTAGTCCCAGATATATTTACACACATTAGTATTCTACATCTACTCAAATCAGCTTTGACTTAACCCATTTATATTTTAAAAAAACAGAAGAGCAAAACTGAAACAGACTTTCTTTCTTTCTGAAATCTGTTATGTAGCCCTTTTGTTGAATTTAAACATCAGAAGTTTGATATAATTGTCAAGGGAACTCCCCCCCCCACACCTATGGATAATCTTAATTACATTGTCAGCAGATTCAAATACATCGTTACATTCTCAGGTTTTTCTGCTTGCAATCAGCTACCTTGATGTTCTAAAGCTGTTTTAGCCATCTCTTGGCCTCTCAGCTAAGAATGCCTCAGTTCTGCCTAGAAATCTACCACCACATTATGGAGTATTATTCAGCCTTAAAAAAAGAACGATATTCTGACATATGCTACAACATGGATGAATCTTGAGAACATTACACTAAGTGAAATATGCCAGCCACGAAAAGACGAATACCATGTGATTCCACTATATGAGATATTTAGAGTAGTCCAAATCATAGAGACAGAAATTAGAAGGTTGGTTGCCGGGGCAGAGGGGAGGGGGCAATGGCGAGTTATTGTTTTAATAGGTCTAGAATTTCTGTTTTACAAGATGAAAAGAGTTATGGAGATGGATGGTGTTGATGAAACATTATGCATGTATTTAATGCCACTGAACGGTATACTTAAAAATGGTTAAGACAGTAAATTTTATCACTATAAAATTTTTATCACTATAAAAAATTTGGAAAAAAAAACAAAAATTGATTATCTTACAGTTCTGGGGGTCAGAAGTCCAAAATGGGCCGGCAGGGCTGCATTCCTTCTGGAGGCTCTAGAGGAGAGTCCATTTCTTTGCCTTTTCCAGCTTCTGGAGACTGTCTGCGTTCTTTGGCTTACAGCACCTTCCAGCAATGGCATCACCCCAACCTCTGCTCTGTCAGCCCAGCACAGCTCCTGCTTTCCCCTGGCTTCCTCCGTACAACTCGTCTCGCGACTGTGAGCCTCCTGCCTCCTTCTTATAAGGTGCCTTATATTGGACACACCTGATAATCCAGAAGGCTTTCTCCATCTCAAGAGCCTCAGCTTAATCACACCTGCAAGTCCTTTTGCCATGGAAGGAAACAAATTCACAGGCTCTGAGGACTAGGACGTGGGCACCTTTGGGAAGCCATTATTCTGTTTACCGCAGTTGCCTAGAGAAATACTCACGTGAGTGTGGGAGAAGGTAGGCGCAAGGGCTTCAATACTGAAAGCGGGGGAAGCCCGCTTTCAGTATTGAATACTGATATGTTAACAGTGGGTATCTCGGGAGAGGAAGAGCAGGAAGTAAAAGCGGTGAAGATTTGCCCTTCTTCTTTCGATGTTTTTATATAGTTTTACCTTTTCAATGAGCATTTAAACTTGCTTGAAGTTGGCTAAAAAATTAAACTGAGGTACCGTTTTCAGGAGAAGTTATCTATTATGTCTAACCCCACCTCATAATGACAAAACTGTACCATCTGCAAAACAGAAAGAAGGGAGGGAAGGAAGGGAGAGAGTGGAGACAAAGAAACATCCAGCTGATTGGTGTTAACTTGGAGCAGGCAAGGCTTGTAGGGCACTTAGCCAACAAGTGGAGCAAAGTGTCCCTCCCTCCCCAGCTGGAACTGGCAGCTCCTCCGGGTACGATTCTTTATACCCTCTCCTGTGGCACCGGCCCTGTGCCTAGTGTACGCAGTAGGCGATCAATGACATATTGTCGACCAGCCGAGTCACCGATGGGAGCGCCTGTAAAGGTATAGAAGACACCCAAACAGGAGGAGCAAGCGTCCTGTCAGGGCTCAGCTCTGACCCCATATGGCAACACCCACACCCACCAGGCTCACTTCCACACCCATTCGTCTCCCCTCATTTCTAACCATTTCAGCTCAAAGTCTGGTCCTTCCCAAGCCCCCAGAACTTCCTGGTTTATTTGAAGCAGAGGTTCTGCAGTTGGAGGAAGTGGGTAGAAATTCCAGGTAACTTATCTCCACCATGGTGTCCCCAGGATGAACTTGTGGTTTGCTACTTCTTTGCCCTGAACTGCAACCTCTGAGCTGGCCTTTCTGCCCCCTGCATGTGTCTCTGGGGCTGATGCTTCGTGGCCGCGGGGTGCAGGGAAGACAGGAGGGGGTGAGGCGTGGGGCCCAGGGGCCCTCGACCCTGGGCAATGTCATCTCAGACTTGTAGACCTAAGTTCCCTTGATAAACATCATCTCAGAATCACACACCTGGCAAACAGGCTGTCCCGGGAACACGGCCCAGAAACAAACAAAACAAGCTTGTGTCTTTTCATTTTGTTCTTGGTTCTTATTGTTCTAGGAAGAAAAAAAAAAAAAAAAAAAAAAAAGCCAAGACTTGAGTATGTGAGACATTCACATGTTTTACTCAGAAAACAAGGAACCTCTGATTTTCTTGGAGAAACGTTGAGAGCTGTCTTTTCCTTTTAGTGCCCTTAAGCATAGACCGAAACAAGGAAGACATAATTTCAGTTCATTCCAATTGTCCCCTCGAACTGGAACGTGGTCCTCCCGTTTCCCTCCCTCCTTCAGGTCGCTTCAGAACCTCAACCGCCACCCCATCCCAGCCCTCCCACCCCAGCCCTGCTTCATTTCTCTCCGCAGCACTTGTCACCTTCTAATAGGTCACGTCGTTATTTTGTTTATGGTCTACCCCTTTTCTGATGTAAACTCCACCAAGGCATGGATTTTCACCCATCTGTTCACCACTGGAAACTCAGTCCTAGATAATGATTGAATCTGAATCTTTATAGAGGAGTTTTGCATTATGTATCCAAAATCTTATAAATACACAGCTATTCCACATCTAGGAATTTATCCCCGGGAAGTCATCACAGAAGTGTGCAAAGATAGAGTTAGAAATGTTACAAAAGCCAAACACTGGAAATAATAAGAGCTGACATTTCATTAGCACTTACCATGTGCCAGACCCTGTTTGAAACATTTTACACACGTGAACGCTTTAAACTCCCGACCACCCTATAACCCACCTATTATTGTCTGGATTTTACAAGTGAGGGAACAGGCAGAGGGACTGAAGAGCATGCAGTCGAGCCAGGATGTGACGGGCTGTGTCTGACTCGAGTCCATGTTCTTAACACCCTGTGGGTTACATGAGCTGTGCTCCAGCCCCCCCGAGGCATTCAATGCAACCACTTAAAATGATGTTGTAGACAATGAGTTTTTTCTGGTGGGGGAAGAAGACCCATGAACCCCTGAAATTATATGTAAATTGTGTGATCATACACATTGCTGGGAAGGAGACAACTTTATCAGATTCTCAGAGACATCCAAGAACCAGCATTGTAGAATAATTCTTCTACATAAGTAGTTCTGGTGAACATATCCTGCACATGGGTTATCAACTATTTAGCACAGTCTTTAAAAAAAATTCTTTTTAGTTTCCCTCCTTCCATGTAAGCTTTCTTCCTCTTGTCCCTAAACCACGTTAAGACCTAGAATGTCACCACAGAAGACTCTTTAATGACTTGAAAAGATCTTTGTGAGATATAGTTAACTGCAAAAAGCAGGTTCCTAAAAAGACTATACATTATGACCACATTTTCATTAAAATTCATATGTACATATATGCACAGTAAAAAGACTCAAATAAATAGATTATATGTTAATAACTGTCATTCCTGGGTGATGGAATTATGAGTATTTTCTGGTCTTGTCTGTATTCTTTATATTTTTTGCAAGACAATTTTTGTAACCGAAGGAGGTTTTTTTTTAAGAAAAAGAAAAAGACAGCTTTGGGAAAGTTAATTTGGAAGTAACTAACAAAATTTTAAGTGCACATGCCCATTGATCCAGCAATTCTATTTCCAGAAATCTGTTCTACAGAAATCCTTGCATGTGAGCCCGAATTTGTCTAGCGACATTCACAGGAGCATTGTGAAAATTAGTAAGCAGCCCAATCCTCAGAAAACGTGAGTAAATAAAATAAAATATTCAATAAAATATAATACCACATTATAAAAACTATGCAGCTGTTAAAAAAAAAGAACATGGTAGCTAGATCTCTAACTCTCGGACAAGGTATATTGTTTGGTAAAAAAGGGAAGCTGCAGAACAGATGTATAATAAGGTCCAACATACATAAAGGACGAGCGTAAGAGTGTAAAGGCGTTGAAAGGGGTCTGGAAGGAAGCCGCCTGTTTGTTGATGATGGTTACTGGCAGGGAGGCTCTGGGAGCTGGGCAGGGGAGGTAATGGTGAAGGGGACTTCATATTCTGTTCTGCATTGTCTGAATCTTTTACATATTATTTATGTAACCAAATACAACACACACAGTTAAACTATGAAAGAGTTCTAAGATTAAAAAAGCCTCCAAACTCCGAAGTGCTTTCCCCCCACCATGGGGCTGCTCAGGGGTTCCACGTCCAAGCTGCCAGGAAGTCTCAGGAAGGACCACGATCCTGGTTACTGTCAGGATTAGAAACAGGCTCAGTCACCAGGCAGGGGCAGGTGGTTATGTGAACGGGAGCGCAGACCTACTGCACATTCTTACGCCCTAAGCGTGAGCAGCGATCATGAGGATCTTGGAGCAGTGCGGAAATTAAGTGACAAAAGCCAAGTGGGAAACTACACACAGCGCGCCCAGGGTAAAGGCGGAGGGGACACGTTAGCCAGGTGGGATTCTATCATCTTGGCAAAACCTGTTTCTGCCCGGGGCTCTCTCATCGCGGTTCCGAGGCCACAAACCTGCACGTCGTCTGGACCTGCACTTCTCTCCCTCCCCCACATTCAGTCGTCACTGCGTCCTCTGCTCCCTTCAATTCTTTTATCCCCTCGCTGGTCCAGGCAGCTCTGTCTGTCCCTAAATGATCGCAGCAGCCTCCCAAGAGGTCTCCCTGTTCCCAAAGGCCATCCCTCCCGGACCTGTCTGTTCCTGCACAGCAGCCAGAATGGTCTCCGAGCTTTTAAAAAGATAACTGGGCTCGGTTGCTTCTCTGTTTCCTCGTCACTTTTATAATAATACCTTTGCCCTGATCTCCAAGCGCCTGTAGGATCTGGCCCTCACCAGCAGCTACAAACACTTCTCGCTTCCTTCTCTTCCACTGTGTTCCAGCCGCCCTGGCCTTTCTGTGCTGTTTCCTGCCCGAGGCCTCTGCTCTCTCTGCCTCTGTGAGCCTGGCTACTCCTTATACCCCCAGCCCTCTCGCAGTTTCTCCATCACATTAGTCTGCGTACCTGCTTCCTGGGCCTATGCTTGTCTGAAATCGTCATGTCTATTTGATTCCCAATCTCTCCCACTGGCCAGCATATATACCCAAGAGTGGGATTGCTGGATCATATGGTAGCTCTATTTTTAGTTTTTTAAGGAACCTCCATACTGTTTTCATAGTAGCTACACCAATTTACATTCCCGTCAATGGTGTAGGAGGGTTTCTTTTCTCCACACCATCTCCAGTATTTATTATTTGTAGACATTTTGATGACAGTCATTCTGATAGGTGTGAAGTGATACCTTGTTGTAGTTTTGATTTGCATTTCTCCAATAATTAACAATGTTGAGTATCTTTTCATGTGCCTGTTGGCCATTTGTATGTCTTCTTTGGGAAAATGTCTACTCAGGTCTTCTGTGCATTTTTTGATTGGGGTGTTTGTTTTTTGTTTTGGAGTTATCTGAGCTGTTTATATATTTTGGATATTAAACCCTTGGTCGCATCATTTTCAAATATTTTCTCCCATTCAGTAGGTTGTCTTTTCATTTTGTTTATGGTTTCCTTTGCTCTGCAAAAGCATTTAAGTTTGAATAGGTCCCTTGAGCTGCTCTTGAATATTCTTATTTGCACTAGTTTGGGTTCCCAAGAAATAGACAACAAGACAGGATTAGACCAGCAAAAGATTTATTGGGGGAGGGAGTAGGAGAAGGTAGAATCTTCAGAATAAAATGCAGATCTGACTCCTGTGAAATGAGAGACAGAAGGAAGGTTAATTATGTCAGGAAAAATCTCAGACTGCAACAGCGTTCAAAGAAAGTTTCAGCCAGGTCACAGGGGAGCCCTCAAGCTAAAATCAGTCAGTGAAGGAGCTCATCTCACCAGAAAACTCCTTAAGAATCCCACCATACTCGATATATCATTGGCTTAGAGCAGCCCACGTGAAGTGGTGCAAACTTGGTGGAGACTACAGAAGGGTAAAAGCTGGAATCTTCATATCCACAGCAGGATATGTAAGCAGCACATTTTCATGACTTGTCATATTATACATAGATCTTCATTTCTCCGTTTTTCGTTCTTTTATGTCCAAATCCCTAATGTTATTTTTTTAATTATTATACAAAACATGTAGCCATTTTTTTAAGGTCCTTCATGAATCTTTCCAAAAGATTCATGACAAAAGCCAAGTGGGAAACTACACACAGCGCGCCCAGGGTAAAGTCGTAGGGGCCACATTGTTAGCCAGGTGGGATTCTATCCAGGGGGCAAAATTGGATGTATTCATAAATATGTGGATTAAATGCATCTTTTTATATACTTCTCATTATCAGATGATATCATTATTACTAGTTTCAATCTTTATGAGTTTGAGGATCATAAAGTGATATTCAGATTTGATTGCAAAGCTGTGTTTTCTGACTACTTTTGGTGTTGCTCGGGGGAAACAGTGGAAACAGAAACTCCATCCTTAGGGTGGTAGCCTTGGCCCAGGTTTTCCATTCCTTTATGATATAGTACTTGTCTCTCCCTTTTGCCTGACGAGGCTCAATGCCAGCTCTGTTCTTCAACTCCACTGGCTTCTGCCCTTCCTGTTCATTTGTTCATCCATTTTATCCTGTGCTGAGGCAGTGGTAGGTGAGCATATGGAGGATCTTGCCTTTGGAGAATTGGAAACAACAGCAACAGCAGGCCTGCTGGTGGGGCATCAGCATCTTGTTTGTTAAAGTAGACCCTCTCTGCACTGAATCAGCCCCAGGCAGAGGGGCCCCACCGGCCGAGAATGTCAGAAAACATGGGGTGTCTCAGACCTTCATGGAGATTGACATTTTACAAAGAAAAGCAGCCTTTGCCTAGGGGATGTCACTGCAGAGTTTGATGGTTCTTTGTAATTAATCAACTGCTTCAATGAAAGCATCAGGCTGCATCAGGGAGAGTGAATTAGGAAAGAAATTTATGTGAGTATAGAGGAAAGTGGAATTATTCTCAGCCAAAATGCTACCACACTGCTAGATCTTCTCCAGAGGAATGAGCCCTTGCATATACAAGGAAAATCAAAGTCCCTTCCACGCCTCTGTCACTAGCTTTAGGTATAACCTTGGGCAAAGCCGGGTCTTTGTTTCTTTCAGTGTAAAATTAAGCAGTTTAAAATGAGATCCCTTGGGGCTTCCCTGGTGGCACAGTGGTTAAGAATCTGCCTGCCAATGCAGGGGACACGGGTTCTAGCCCTGGTCCGGGAAGATCCCACATGCTGCGGAGCAACTAAGCCCGTACGCCACAACTACCGAGCCTGTGTTCTAGAGCCCGCAAGCCACAACTACTGAGCCCGCGAGCCACAACTACTGAAGCCTGTGCGCCTAGAACCCATGCTCCACAAGAGAAGCCACTGCAATGAGAGGCCCGTGCACCGCAACGAAGCGTAGCCTCCACTTGCCGCAACTAGAGAAAGCCCGCACAACAAAGACCTAATGCAGACAAAAATAAAATAAATGAAAAAAAAAGAAAAGAAAAGAAAAGAAAATGAGATCCCTAAGAATCCTCCCAGATTTAATATTCTGTGGGCCCTGTCAACATCTCCCATCTCTTTCCACCTGATGCCTCTTCTTTTCTGATTCACCTGAACGTAGGGTCATTTGAATTATTTCTCCCGTATCTCTTCACCTAGTACAGTTTTCATAGGTGTATTAATCTGCTCAAGGTGCCATAACAAAACACCAGAGGTTGGGTGGCTTAAATAACAGAAATTTATTTCTCGCAGTTCTGGAGGCTGGGAAGTCCAAGATGCCGGCAATGTAGGTGTCAGTCTGCCACCTCCTCTGGGCTTGCAAGTGGCCACCTACTCGTGGTGCCGTCACACTGTGGAACAAGAGGGAGGTCTGGTTTCTTTTCCTCTTACAGAGACACTAATCCTGCCAGATTAGGGCCTCCCTCCTATAATCCTTTATAACAGGGGTCCCCAACCCCCAGGCCGTGGACTGGTACCGGTCTGCGGTCTGGCCTGTTAAGAACCCCGGTGCACAGCAGGAGGTGAGAGGCAGGTGAGCGAGCGAAGCTTCATCAGCCGCTCCCCATCACTCGCATTACCGCCTGAACCATCCCCTTCCCACCCCCCCAACCTTCCATAGAAAAATTGCCTTCCACAAAACCGGTCCCCAGTGCCAAAAAGTTTGGAGACTGCTGCTTTGTAACCTTAATTATCTCCTAAAGACCTTATGCCAAAGTACAGTCCTATGAAGGACCAGGACTTCAACACTTGAATTTAGCAGGGGACACATATAGTAAGTATGTGATAATTAAGGAGCTATCGGAAGCAACATTTAAGGTACGTGTGCTCCACTCACCCCTCAAACACCATACTTTATCATGCTGCTTTCCTTCAACATAGTCCATTTCTCTGTCTAAACATTTTCTCCAAAGCTTTTCTTTTCCCTAACTTGTAAATTCCTACTTATCTCTTAAGAGTCAAACAAAACTCCTCTCTGAAAATTTTCTTTAAATTCATCTCCGTTTAGTGTCTCTCATATTCTTCCTCTGTTTCCTATATTCCTTTGCATACGTTTTACAATAACACGTATTCCATTTTCTTGGGGATAATGCCATCTCCTTACTTTCTCTTCTCTTAATGATTTATTTAAATGTAATTACTATGACAGTTGAAATAATGCTTCACTCAACTTTCTCTGAAATAGAGGAAGTTTGATTTTTGTTGATTTGGTATGAATAAGCCTGGATTTCACTGGCAAGAGTCATTGTCAACCATTTAATGTAAATGAATTAAGCTAAATACTTTTTAATATATGCAAATCATCACCCCCCCAAAAAAATTCTGACTAATGCCTGCATTTCTATAGCTGGGTTTTCAGTTGTAGCTGTTAATGGTAATCTGGGAAAAATAGGGTAGTAGAGGCTTTAGGTTGTTTTGCTAGGGTTTATTACCTAGCAAACAATTTGGGTTTAGTGTTATTAGTTGGGTTTTCTGAGAGAATTATTTTTACCTATCACTTTTCTTTAGTAATTGAGAATATACTGAGATTAAATTTTTTTTGAGTCAGTATTCATAAAATTTTTTTCTTAATTTTAGAAAAAAATGCTTTTTGAAAATGATTAGCGAAAGGTTGTGTTCAGAAATCTTCTGTGAGTTACAAAGATCCCCCATGCATTTAGGGTCCTTTTTTATTTGTAATGTTCAGTTCACTCTTGCTCTCTTTCAGCCTTCATAAATTTAGCAGGGGATTTTCTATTTTTTTAGTCTTTTTAAAGAATGAGTTTTAAGTTTAGTTGATCACCTCCTTTGTTTTTTATTTATGTACCTTTATCATGACCTTCTTTTCTACATTGTCTGGATTCACTCTATGGTTATTTATTTTTTTAATAGAATTTTGAGTTTGTGGTGTATGTCTGCTCTTGCTTTTGCCCCCTCCTCCATCTCCACCACATCCCATATGGGACATGGTAGAATTTGGGGTGAAGGGTGGTTATTAACTAAAAGGAAATAGGGGTTTGTCAAGGTTGTGTTGTTACAACACTCCATGAATCCAGTAGAGAAGAGAGCAAATTATTCAAATTTACCATTCATTCATGACCTGAGATTTCCTACGTGTTTTTATTGGAATTTTTTAGGGGGAGTAATTTGCACAGCACCAAATTTACAGATGGAAAAATTGAGGTTTAGAAGGCTTAAGAGTTAAGTTCGGAAGAGATATGGGAGCATATGTATATGCATAACTGATTCACTTTGTTGTAAAGCAGAAACTAACACACCATTGTAAAGCAATTATACTCCAACAGAGATGTTAAAAAAAAGAGTTAAGTTCACACAGCTAGGAAATGATGATGCTATGGTTCATACAGTGTAAAAGAGAATGTGCTAAAGATGAAAAAATGGAAGCTGGATGTGACATAGTGGCATAACAGATGAGCCATAAGTCCAGAGACTGAGAAATTAGAAACAGAGTCCCATGAAATAGGTGGTACTACAGGGTCTAAGATAATTGTCTTAAGCAAGATTATAACATCCAAAGCCCCCTGAGATAAGTACATGGGTCAGTATGAGGTTAGAGTCTTGAAGTATTGCCTAGTTACTGACACTGAATTACTAAATTGTTTGTGTTTGCCAAAATTGACAGTTCTCTGAATTGTCTTTGCAAGCTGACTTTCTTCAATATTTAAATGTCCAGAGACTAATAATTGGAAAACAAACACAGACAAATATATGTTTTTCAGATTGTACTGCTCAGATATATTTGACAACATGTGAGATTAGAGATAGGTTCCTTACTTTGTGTTCCTAAAATAGCTCTTTGAAATGACATCATCCTTTAAACACCAGAAACACCTTCCTCAGATTTTTTGTGGTTCTAAATATATCTAGCATATATAGAACAGAGAACAGATAGATTTCTAGATTCCACACATTGTATGCATACACACACATACAAACACACACACACTCACTCACACACACACACACACACACACACACACAAGTTTCTTGGCCTGACACAGAAATTTTTTTATCACATGCTCCATTCTCTGCCTTTCTAATGGTTCATGTTATGATATGATATTGTTTCACACACGAATGAATTGAAAAACATTAAGAAGCAATCTGCCTGCTGTGAATTTACCCTTAAATCCCTTCTCCTTTCTTTTGGTCCATGCATTCGAGCCTCCGTAATGAAGTGCCAAGAAAGATTTTTTTCACTGCTTGGTATTTACAGTCTGTCTGCATTTTCACTCTATCCCACCCTCAAAGAAAACATTTGGACTTAGTTCAGAGTTCTGAAAGAATATTTGCATTGTAGATTCCCTTATAACATTTGCAGTGAAAATAACGAGAGACAACTCATTCCCTAATGTCCCATTACTATTTGCGTAAAATTAATTAGAAAAGAATTAATATTGTACATGCTCCACTTATAGACCCAAATACTTTTTTGGAATTGGTGTGATGTCATGTAAACGTGCATAAAGTCATGTTCTTTTCAGAATATCGTCAGCATGATGCAAATATTTATTTCGTTTTCATTTATTTGTATTAACAAAATAGGCTTTTTTTTTCTTTTGTGCTTATAAGTTTCTGTGCTTAACCCTATCAAAAAATCTAGCCATGGTATTTCTTATAAAGAAATAAAGCACATGCATTTATACATAGGAATCCCTACATAGACAAATCATACATGGCCTCTGATCTTATAGAGCTTATAATTTAATATGGTATTGAGTAGGTAATTGGAGATAAGAATATTCAGAATATGCTATTCAAGTCTATAACCTATACTTTTAACCTGGTCTATGGCAGCATGAGGACTTCCAGAGAAAATAACCTTAAAATTAAGACCTGACAGATGAATAGACTCTTTCTAGCTTCCCTAAAAGAAGGGATGGGCTATGCAGATCAGGCAACTGCAATTGTCAGCCCTGCAGTAGGTGTACTACCCAAATGCCACCTTCACTAAAGAGTGTCATTTGTAAGAGAAGGGACCTTGTATTTCATGGTCTCCCTAACCTAGTGCAATGAGAAGGTTGGGAACATGCTGAAGTTGAGATGACAGGTTTACCGTGTGAATTTTTTTAAATTAATTATTTATTTTTGGCTGTGTTGGGTCTTCGTTGCTGCGCACAGACTTTCTCTAGTTGCGGCGAGCGGGGCTTCTCTTCGTTGCGGTGCCTGGGCTTCTCGTTGAGGTGGCTTCTCTTGTTGTGGAGCACGGGCTCTAGGTGTGCGGACTTCAGTAGTTGTGGCACGCGGTCTCAGTAGTTGTGGCACACAGGCTCAGTAGTTGTGGCTCGCAGGCTTAGTTGCTCTGCCACATGTGGGATCTTCCTGGACCAGAGCTCAAACCCATGTCCCCTGCATTGGCAGGCAGATTCTTAACCACTGTGCCACCAGGAAAGCCCGTGAATTTTTTTTAATTAGACATAAAATTAAGAGCAAGTTACAATATGTAATTATTCATGAAAGTGAATGTATGCATGTATTGAATGTATAAATGTATTGCGATGGTATAAGGTAGGTCAGTAGGGACTTTGCTTCCCTGTTACACATACTAGTCAGGTGTTTCAATTAAATTAAACACTTATACAGTTGTCCAATGTTTTATTCAAGTAAAAACAACTTGCAATAAAATTGCGTATTCCAGAATTTGGAGCAGGTCAAAAGGTTCACAGAAATGTATGTATGTTATAGGAGGAGTGAGGGAGAGGACTAGCCAGGAGAAGAGTACAGCAGGTACTTGAGAAATTTCACCTGCTGGCTTGTTTATTAAACTGTCCTAACAGCTCTTCACCAAATTCCATTATCATCACTCCGCTTTGGAAAAATGGGTTTGTTTAGACATCTAGATAATGCCGTTACAAATCTAGAAGTAGCTTTGAAGAATGGACAAGATGTAATAAACTTGGAGATGAAGGACTATCTCAAGGTTTAAAATGAGCAGAAAGTCTATTTCACAAAGAATAAACCAGTGACAT
This sequence comes from Physeter macrocephalus, assembly GCF_002837175.3. Taxonomy (NCBI): domain Eukaryota; kingdom Metazoa; phylum Chordata; class Mammalia; order Artiodactyla; family Physeteridae; genus Physeter; species Physeter macrocephalus. Next base: position 31,603,490 of record NC_041230.1, read on the forward strand.
TACTATGCATCTGTATAAGCTGTGTAAGTGTCCATTAACAGGGCATTTAAAGGATGCATGACAAAAATTAGGAGTCTTGGATTGCAGGTAACTAATTTCCAACTTGACCAAGTTTTAAACCATAGACAATGCGTAGGCTACTCTATCTGAGAAGAAACTGGGGGAATTCACAGAATCGAAGCATGAACTGAAGAAACTGGAGCCCCAGGAGCTGCAGTGAAGCAAATATCTCAAAGATTTTAATCTCCAGCTATCTCTCATCATTGTTTGTCTCTTTTTAGCTTCATTCTGTAGACGAACTCTCTCCTTATGCCAGAATAGATGGCTACTGTCCTCCCTAGAGTCCCATCCTCCCAGTTAAATAATCCCAGCGAAAAGAGGAAACATTTTTTCTTTAATGAAATAAATACCAGGAAAGACACAGATTCCATACTTACCTGGGTCACATACCTACTTTGTTGGCCCCATCACAGTTTCCAAGGATATAGACACAATCAATGTTTCAGGTAGCTTTCAGAGGTTCAAAGATTTCAAAGGCTCAAAAGCATTCAAAGCAAATGTTTTTCAGAAAAAAAAAAAGGCTACAAAGTGCAATGCATTATATTAGGCAGTGTGAGGTACTTGCATTACTGATTTTTTTTTTTTTTCTTTAAGATAACCATGTCAGTGTTCTTTAAGGGTGGATGTGCAATTCATCCTGTAGAGGGAACTCAAGTTATCCTCTAACTAACTCCACTTTTGATATTTGTAAAGACACTAGATTATAGGAGGCAACTAGCAATTAATGTCAAAAAATAAAATACAATATATAGGGACTTCCCTGGTGGCACAGTGGTTAAGAATCTGCCTGCCAGTGCAGGGGACACGGGTTCAAGCCCTAGTCCGGGAAGATCCCACAGGTCACGGAGCAGCTAAGCCTGTGCACCACAACTACTGAGCCTGTGCTCTAGAGCCCACAAGCCACAACTACTGAGCCCACGTGCCGCAACAACTGAAGCCTGCAAGCCACAACTACTGAGCCCACGTGCTGCAACTACTGAAGCCCGCACCTAGAGCCCATGCTCCGCAACAAGAAAAGCCACCGCAATGAGAAGCCCACGCACCGCAGCAAGGAGTAGCCCCCACTTGCCACAGCTAGAGAAAGCCCGCCTGCAGCAACAAAGACCCAACACAACCAAAAATAAATAAATAAAAAATAAATAAAATTTTAAAAGTACAATATATAAAATTAAAAAGGAATTTTTAATAGGTTATCGAAGAAATAGTTCCTTCAAAACAAGTTCTAGGCTTGAAATGTTTGTGAAAGTTTCAAAAACAGAAGTAAGTATTACCATGTTATATAAATTATATGAGATTCTATTTATCTTTATGTCTATCTATAATTGATTTTATGACAAAAATAAAACCACCAAAATACTCTTAGAATGATTTTATATTGTTGTAAAATTGTTAAATCAAACACCAGAAATTTTTTAAGAATCATACTGTCAAAATATTAACCCCATATAATTAAGGGAGATAAATCCAAGAATATAGCACTATTTTAATATCAGCTCATTTATTAATCTATTAGAGCAAGCTGATAGAGCATTGGTTACTAAATGAAATAATTTAACTGAATAATATGACATAATCTATAAGTCAATTGCCCTTCCTAGATAGTAATAGTATTTTCCCTAGATTTCTTTATAAAAGGATAAATAAGATTAATCTTAAACTAACAGCTAAAATGATACTTAGGTTAATAAAATACATCCTGGAATTTCACTGGGTGCAAATAGGTTTCCTTTTATAAAAGGATAAATAAGATTAATCTTATACTACCAGCTAAAATGATACTTAGGTTAGTAATTTTCTCTAGATTTCTTTATAAAAGGATAAATAAGATTAATCTTAAACTAACAGCTAAAATGATACTTAGGTTAATAAAATACATCCTGGAATTTCACTGGGTGCAAATAGGTTTCCTTTGATAAACTGATATTTTAAAAATCCTTTTATATTGGCAAGGGATTAAGGCATATCCACGCAATATACAAAAATTAAGGTGTTTCAGGGGACTGACAAACCCCAGAAATTGAATGCAGTATTTGGGGTACACCTTCACTAAAGTGGCATTATTTTTAAAATAGAGAACAAGAGAAATAATTATTAGGCTATCAGACATCCTTAATAGCTTTTTGGACATTCTGACCATTTCAATGAAATGTAGAATTCGCTTATGAATTGAATTATTTTCCTGTTATGAAAAATATTCAGAATATTGATGACATATAAATTAAGAATAATCCTGACAAAAACTGAGGAGAAGAATATGTACAAAAAGTGATTCAGACCATACCAAGGTATATAAAAGAACACATGAATAGATGGAGGATAGATGGAGAAAACTTGAATCTGTCTGCAGGGGAATATCCAACATCATCATTTTATACGTGTATGTATTAATTTGTGGAAATTCTTCAAAATCTCAATGGTATCTTTGGAAATTTATAAAAGCTTATAAAAATAGTCTTTTGAAGAGAAATATTGAGGGTATTGTGAATAATAAAACTAAAGATTCTTCTCCTATTAGCTCTAAGAACATACTACAAAAGTAAAAATGATTTTAAAAATTTGGACATAATGCATGAAACCAAACTGATCAATGGAACAAAACAAATAGGACTTCAGCCTGTTCGGAAGATAAAGAACATTTATTATTTTTAAAGAAGCAGGGGGAGAACTATCATAATCAATGGTAATATTGATAGATAGTCTAATAAATGATACTAAAACATTCTACAAGTTAGGGGAAACTTAGAGATTGTTATATTATTCTTTCATATTATGTATTAAAAAAAGTTTTACCTGATGAGGAGTTTATATGTGAAAAAAGATGACATCTATAAAAACAGATATACAGAGAAGCACAAACACATTTGGGAACAACAATATTAACTGCTAATAGTTATGATGAAATTCTTAAGAAACATATTTGGGTAGAAAGTTAAACTCTAAAAAATGTCATATTAACAAGAAATCACAAAAATGTAAACATGAAAAATAATGACAAAGAAATAATGCCCTAATTTGAAGCACTATAAAATTTAATAAAAATTTTGCCAATAGTAAAATAGGGAAAAGCTATTAATGGAAAAGTTTCTAAATGAGTAATAAAAATGGTCAATCAACCTATGAAATACATAATAAACTTCATACCAATACAAATGAAAACAACAATATGCCATTTCTTACGTATTTAACTAGCACCTGATAAATAGCTGGAGATTTTATAGAGAAATAGCCTCACTTACTTCTTGCTGATAGAAGTGTGAATTGATTCCACCTCTCAAGAAATCTCTTTGGCAATGTAAATCAGAGGACTTAAATATTCTAACATTTGACCCAGTACATCTTTATCTAGTAATCTATCAGAGAAGTGATCATAGACATGGACAAATGTTTGATTTTAATAGCAGATATAATGCTTAAAAATTGAAATAACAAATGGCTAAGAGGGAATTGGGCAGATAAATTATAATAAGCCTTATAGAATATTTTAAAACAACTTACTTAAAAAATTTAATTTTGGGGCTTCCCTGGTGGCGTAGTGGTTGAGAGTCCGCCTGCCGATGCAGGGGACATGGGTTCGTGCCCCGGTCTGGGAAGATCCCACATGCTGCAGAGCGGCTAGGCCCGTGAGCCATGGCCGCTGAGCCTGCGCGTCCAGAGCCTGTGCTCCGCAACGGGAGAGGCCACAGCAGTGAGAGGCCCGCGTAACACACACACACACACACACACACACACACACACACAAATTTAATTTTGAAGCATAAAAGTGACAGATCAAAGCAAAAGTTTTATATCATATACATAATATATAAATATATAAAATATATATGTGATTATTTATAGCACACATTTATCAGAATGTTATCAATGGCCATGTCTGGGCTCTTTGTGTTTTTTGTTATTGTTTTTTTGTTTTTATTTATTTATTTTTTCTTGAAATACTGTTGATTTACAGTGTTGTGTTAGTTTCAGGCATACAGCAAAGAATATATATATATTCTTTTTAATATTATTTTCCATATAGGTTATTACAAGATATTGAATATAGTTCCCCGTGCTATACAGTAGGTCCTTGTTGGTTATATATTTTTTAAAATTTTTAAAAAATATTCATTTATTTTATTTATTCTTTTGGTTGGGTGGGGTCTTTGTTGTGGCATGTGGGCTTCTCTCTAGTTGCAGCATGCGGGCTTCTCTCTAGTTGTGACGTGCAGGTTTTCTCTTCTCTAATTGTGTCGCGGGGGCTCCAGCGTGCATGTGTTCTGTAGTTTGCGGTATACGGGCTCTCTCGTTGAGGTGAGTGAGCTCAGTAGTTACGGCGCGCAGGCTTAGTTGCCCCACGGCATGTGGGATCTTAGTTCCCCAACCAGGGATCAAACACGTGTCCCCTGCGTTGGAAGGTGGATTCTTTTTTTTGATTCAACAATGTATTTTTTTTTCATATCTTTAATGGAGTAGAATTGCTTTACAATGGTGTGTTAGTTTCTGCTTTATAACAAAGTGAATCAGTTATACATATACATATGTCCCCATATCTCTTCCCTCTTGCATCTCCCTCCCTCCAACTCTCCCTATCCCACCTATCCCTATCTCTAGGTGGTCACAAAGCACTGAGCTGATCTCCCTGTGCTATGCAGCCACTAGCTATCTACTTTACGTTTGGTAGTGTATATATGTCCATGCCACTCTCTCACTTTGCAGCAAAGAATATATATATATTCTTTTTAATATTATTTTCCATATAGGTTATTACAAGATATTGAATATAGTTCCCCGTGCTATACAGTAGGTCCTTGTTGGTTATATATTTTTTAAAATTTTTAAAAAATATTCATTTATTTTATTTATTCTTTTGGTTGGGTGGGGTCTTTGTTGTGGCATGTGGGCTTCTCTCTAGTTGCAGCATGCGGGCTTCTCTCTAGTTGTGACGTGCAGGTTTTCTCTTCTCTAATTGTGTCGCGGGGGCTCCAGCGTGCATGTGTTCTGTAGTTTGCGGTATACGGGCTCTCTCGTTGAGGTGAGTGAGCTCAGTAGTTACGGCGCGCAGGCTTAGTTGCCCCACGGCATGTGGGATCTTAGTTCCCCAACCAGGGATCAAACACGTGTCCCCTGCGTTGGAAGGTGGATTCTTTTTTTTGATTCAACAATGTATTTTTTTTTCATATCTTTAATGGAGTAGAATTGCTTTACAATGGTGTGTTAGTTTCTGCTTTATAACAAAGTGAATTTGTGGAACATGACTCTTTTTGAATTATGGTTTTCTTCAGGTATATGCCCAGTAGTGGGATTGCTGGGTCATATAGTAGTTCTATTTTTAGTTTTTTAAGGAACTTCCATGCTCTTCTCCATAGTGGCTGTATCAATTTGCATTGCACCAACAGTGCAAGAGGGTTCCCTTTTCTCCACAGCCTCTCCAGCATTTGCTGTGTGTAGATTTTCTGATGATGCCCATTCTGACTGGTGTGAGGTGATACCTCATTGTAGTTTTGATTTGCATTTCTCTAATGATTAGTGATGTTGAGCATTCTTTCATGTGTCTGTAGGCAATCTGTATATCTTCTTTGGAGAAATGTCTATTTAGGTCTTCTGCCCATTTTTGGATTGGGTTGTTTGCTTTTTGATATTGAGCTGCATGAGCTGC
>NC_041230.1:31609596-31659163 GCF_002837175.3 Physeter macrocephalus
TGGGTTTATCTCTGGGCTTTCTATCCTGTTCCATTGATCTATATTTCTGTTTCTGGGCCAGTACCATACAGTCTTGATTACTGTAGCTTTGTAGTATAGTCTGAAGTCAGGGAACCTGATTCCTCCAGCTCTGTTTTTCTCTCTCAAGATTGCTTTGGCTATTTGGGGTCTTGGAAGGTGGATTCTTTACCACTGGACCACCAGGGAGGTCCCTCTATTTTATATATAGTATTGTGTGTAGTTTAATCCCAAGCTCCTAATTTATCCCTCCCTCACCCTTTCCCCTTTGGTAACCATAAGTTTGTTTTCTATGTCTGTGAGTCTATTTCTGTTTTGTAAATAAGTTCATTTGTGTCAATTTTTTTAGATTCCTGGGCTTTTTGAACATAGATTTTTCTTTTTTACTTCTTAGTTTTCTTTTCGTTATCAGTTTTTTACGTTGCCCATTGATTTTTAATTTGAGACCCATGACTTTCTGAGTGTCTAGTAGGAGTTTCACTTTCCCTACAAATGACTTGAAACCTAAATTGCATAGAATTATTTGTTCAACATATACTCTCTCCTGACAAAACAGCACACCTTGCACTAGAAAGAGAAAAAAAAAAAGTTAAAATTTTTTTCCAGTCACCTCTCTCTTTCTTCTATCCATTTAAATGAGTTTTATCTTTGAGTATGAGTTTGAGTGATATTATATGTAATTTATAACATAGATGGATAATGGGAAAGAGAGGAAGAGGCAAGAATAGAGAAGCAGGAAGAAGCAGAATGAGGTAGAAAAAGATAAAGTCTATAAGCTGGAAATTCAAAGAACATTTTTTATGAGGAATCACTGTTTAAGCAAGTGAGTGGCTTGGGCACTGGGGAGTACTGAGATAATTTGAGTGTAAATAAGAAAGGATTGGGCTGGCCAGAAAGTTTGTTTGGTTAGTGACTATGTTGTTCAACAAAGTTCCTCGTGAAAATGAAAAATGTGTCATTTTTTGGTATTTAAAACCGAACGAACTTTTTGGCCAACCCAATATATGATGGAGTGTTGCTCTGGGATATTTAAATGATCCCCTTTAAAATTCTGTAAGAGATGCACGTAATATTTGGAATCTTTCTATTCTTGCTTTTATTTGGTGGACTCTATTTTTCTAAATACAATACCATGTTGTACAAGTATTAGGATAAATGTGAAACCGTGATTTATTAAGGTTACAAATATTTATCTGAGGGGAAAATTCTATATACATTTAATTAGATTTTCCAAAAAAAATCCATGTTATTAGTTGAGAGCAACATGCATGCATATCCATTGTATTTATGATTAGAAGGAAAACACTTCACAGAATTATTTTCTAGAGCCATTGTCTCAGTGGTGATCACCTCAACCATCTTTTTTGATTTTAGGGTTTTATTAGGATTGTAATAGAGCATCAGAGTTTTCTTTTCAACTACATCTAAGGTCTTCTATAGTAATTGAATCAGGGTCCTAACATAGAAAGGACAATATATTCAACTGGAATAATTAAAGTGAGCTTACTGAAAGTGTTCTTTGTAAAAATGTTATTAAGATTATAGGAAATGAACAAAGTGTGTTGAATTACCTGGGTTTAGATATAGTAGGAGGTATTGCCATTCTGAGACCTGAGGTTTAAGGAGGAGAAGTTATTGGAACCTGGAAAGAGCTGTAATTATAGTAGAGATTCCCCAGACAAAGGATGTGGCTTTGGAAAGGATAGTTTATATACTTCCAAAACTAGATCCAGCATGGAGAGAGCCAAGAGTATAAATACCACAATCTCCATCTCTTTCTATTCTCCAGTCTCCACACAGTTTCTCCCAACTAATGTCCTCACTGGGACACCAGGGGTCAAGGAGGCCTGTTGTTACAATCCATGTATGTCAGACCTGTGAGATAAGGAAGAATTATGAAGGGCAGAGAGCTGATCTTGAGGAATAAACAATGCATATCCAGTACTTTTGAAACTACTATCTACCAGATAATTCATTATCTCTGTATACAAAGCTGTCGTCACAATATGCACCCAAAATACATAAAGTATAAGAATAACCTGATTGTAAAGATAGTAATGGGGTCTCGTGTCTTGTAAAGTTATTTGTTTCTTCTGTGGAGTCTGAACCTTCTACATGTATTGCCGCCTATTCTGAATAGGACCATTTGAACCCTGGGGAATTAAAGGACAATCTTCGTCTTTTCATTTACTTTATTTTATTATTTTATTTTATTTTATTTTATTATGTTTATCATCTTACAGTGTGCTGCATTAAATTGAAAGATGTGTTTTTGGAATAACCTAGAATTATATTCAAATTCTAGGTCCACTGTTACCCAGGGTGTAATGACTATTTAACTAACTTAGCTTATACCAAAAAAAAACAAAAACAAAAAAAACTCCTCTTTGTAAGGAAGGACTATTGATACTAACTCCAAAAATAATTTTTGAGGGTTATATAGGCAATTTATAAAGGGTGCATATCACTATACTTGCCACGTGATACTAATAAAATATTAGTTTGAGGTTCACCATGTTCCTCTAGCAAACTTCCCCCTTTTTTCAAGGCAGTAGGCTCATTTTTCCAATTGAGAAAGTCTAAGAATATTCTCTGACTGCCACAGCACTGGAGATTTAATCAAAAAAGAATTTCATGCATGAAAACTTTTAGCTTAAATGGAGAACATTTGCAGGCTGGTGTATATAGGTGTATGCGTGTAAGCCTGTATGGTGAGGGGTGTGGGTGGTATTGAGGAAAGGAAGTAAAGCAGCAAGGATAGAAAGCGTTCTCCTTGCCTAATAAAGTTGAATGAGTAGAACAAAGGAGATTGACTGCTAAGTGAGTGAAGCTCTGACTTTTCACAACTGGGACTGTAATTCAAGTTCAAAATGATACCTAATTGTCACAATTGGGACTCTGGTTGAGGCCACCCATGGAGAATATTTGAATTGACTGCTATGGATAAACAAGACATTATTTTCTTAGCTGGGGGCCTAAAATTCAAAATTTTGTAAAGCAAAGCAAAACAACCACAAAAAATCTCACGGGTTTAGTCTCTGAATTCGGAGCATATTTCTGACAAAGGCCAGCTTCGCCAACTGCTGCATGGTTGACTTTACATCTGCCTTGACAATTTTTCTGTCACTTAAATTACAGAAATTTAGGGTACATACAAATATAGTTGCTTTCCATCCACCAGAAGCACTCTTAGGTGCCTAGACATTCTAAAATGTCTGTTTATGATATACTACTCCAGGCATAAAAAATTTTCAAATGTTGAGTTGTGATCCGTTATAAAAACCATGAATGTTAATAGCTCAGAAAATACCTCTGTAAAAACTATGTGGCATTTTTTCCCTCCCACACCCTCACCACGTTGCAGGATTATCATAATGCAACATAATATCATCTGATGATAATTATCTGATAATGTTTCTATGTATATAAAAAAAGGGAGGTACATTCCATTTAATTGAAAGCATATCTCTGCATACAGGGTAGGAGACATTAAATGAGGCCCCTTATAAAGCACCTGGCATATCACAGAGAAACAATAAATGATAAACTGCTCACCATATCCACGCATCCTGCAGTGACACTTTAGTCTTTGCTATTCTTCATTTTCTCTAATAAAAAATAAGGACAATAGTTTCTGTGCCACACTGGCAGTGAAAAATTTGATTGAAAAGATGTCAAATACCTGGTAGAGTGTCTTGACTGTAGTAGTATTCAAAAAAATCCTCAACATGACATAAAGCTGAGTCTTTAAATAAAATATGAGTAAGTTAATGAGCTATTGGTATAAATATATACAGACATTGCTCCGAGTTACAAACACCAATCTGAGAATACTTGATTCTGAAAGAGTTGCTTGTCAACAATCATTTATTTAAGGAGCCATTAATTCCTATTAAAATTAATCTAAAACTGACAATGTTTCTATTCCTGGAAAAATAAGCCCAGCCTCATTGTGGTGATTTGATAGTATGCATTCGTACTTACATTCTATAGATAACTGAAAGCTCTGCCACTGCATTAATAACTTAAAAAAAAAAATTCCTGAAGCAGTCTGGCCCTTAGTAGCAAATGCAACATCAGCCACTTCCAATTGTTCAGAAAACAGCACTAATTGAAAAGGTTCAGATCATCCATGGATTGTGTCAAACAGCATCTCCTACACATCTGTGCCTGGAAGGGTACTGATTTTGTGTAAAAAGGCAAATTCAAGATTTAAAAATATACAAAATATTGGTTACAGTATCATATAAATCAATGTTCTACCATAAAAACATAGCAATGAAATCTTGTCTTCTAAGAGACTACAGCAAATTCTGACATTGTATTAGGTATCCCCCCAAAATAAGTTTGCATGCGTATCAAAACTGAATATGTATTGCATTATGTTTTGTAAGAAAATTTTTTAACTGAATTATAGTTGATTTACAATATTGTGTTAGTTTCAGGTATACAGCAAAGTGATTCAGTTACATATTTTTTCAGATTATTTTCCATTATAGGTTATTATAAAATATTGAATATTATTCCCTGTGCTATACAGTAAATCCTTGTTGCTTATGTATTTTATGTATAGTAGTTTGCATTTGTTAATCCCATACTCCTAAACCAGACAGAGAAAGACAAGTTTTATATGATATCACTTGTATGTAGAATCTAAAAAAATAATATGAGTGAATCTGTATACAAAACAGAAATAGACTATTAGACATGGTAAGCAAACTTGTGGTTACCAAAGGGGAAAGGAAGTGAGGAGGGATAAATTAAGAAAGATCTTATTTAAGAAAGAGATATGAGAGAGAGGAGTGTGGCCCTGGGCCTGAAAATCATCTGGAACAAAATCTAATCTAATCTAATATGATATGGTATAGTGATATTATATGCTATATAATGCAGTGGGGTATATTTGTATCTCCTTGATATCTGAAGTGGATCAGTGTAATAAATCAATGGTTTTCAAGCTGTATTTTTTTTCTTTTTAAGATAAACACATCTTTAATTACGAGATTATATGTGAAATGCCATGTCTGTACATTCTACCTCCCCACCCCACTTCTGTGGACACTTCATGGTGCAGCTAGACCTTGGTGGAGAAGCAGAATTTGAATCAAAACTAAACGATGCTAAATTATGTACACTTAGCCAAACTAAACCAAACCAACACAAAGCATTACATTAGGCAATAAAAAGTATCTAAGTATAATCTGCTAAATAATATGCTGATAAAATATTGGCTCTATTGCTTTGATAATATTTCCACAGACTTATCAGAACTTTTGTGAATCCTTCTGAATCAGAGGGTTATCTGCTAGATTTTTGACTTGTGAAAAGGTAAGAAACAAAGTTACAAAGAGGGGTGTTTCCTTCCCCATAGATAAGTCTCAGGCCTTCTACCTTAAAGGTCCAGGATCTCCATTTTGAATTTATCTGTGATATAATATAGATCATTCTCAGAAGTTCTGATTTCAGTAGAAAGGCTCAAGAAAACTTATGTGCAAATCGAAAGGGCAAAGCAAATGACTCTAAGCATCAAGAAAAGTGACTTTTACATTTGCCCTAAGAGCAATATAATCAAGTTAGGCAGAAGCCAGATTCTCAGAACTTGGCTTAAAGAGATTTGTGACGTGAGCTGAATGTGCAACAGTGTCAGAATCCTTTAACGTGATGCTTATATCCCAACAATGGAAATTTAACTCTTAGGTCCAGCAAACGTGTCCTCCATTCGCTTCCCAGGACAGCGTTTAAATGAAAAATACCCACCTGCTCCTCTACACTGATTATCTATTTCAAGGCTTACAAGAATCCTCTTTGACCGGCATGTCTGATGATTGGGCACTGGAGACCTGTTTGTGAGCGCTCCCTTATTCATGTATTTAGTAAATGCTTCACTTCTGGGACGCAAGCACTGAGGTCTTTCTAAGAGAGAAGGAAAGATGGTGAATCAGTGACCAGTCAGACTAAATCTCCTTCTTTGAGGCAAAACAATGTAGTGGAAAACCATGGACTTAGGAGTCAAACTTACCTGGACTAACCCTTAGTCCTCATGTATTAGGAACTTGTCAAATATCGGCTGAGTCTCAATTTTCTCAGGTGTATTTACTTCATGTAATGATCATGGGTACAAAGTATCTAGAACCCAATAGGTGTTCCATCTACATTTAAATTTATTTATTTTTGGCTGCATTGGGTCTTCGTTGCTGTGCGCGGGCTTTCTCTAGTTGCAGAGAGAGGGGGGCTACTCTTCATTGCGGTGCGCGGGCTTCTCATTGCGGTGGCTTCTCTTGTTGCGGAGCACGGGCTCTAGGTGTGCAGGCTTCAGTAGTTGTGGATCCTGGGCTCTAGAGCGCAGGCTCAGTAGTTGTGGCACACAGGCTTATTTGCTCCGCGGCACGTGGGGTCTTCCCGGACCAGGGCTTGAATCCGTGTCCCCTGTATTGGCAGGCGGATTCTTAACCCCTGCTCCACCAGGGAAGCCCAGGCAAACCATTTTTTAAAGATATTAAACCTAAAGTAAATTTCAGAAGTCACTATTGGGAGTTCCCTGGTGGCCTAATGGTTAGGATTCCGAGCTTTCACTGCCGTGGCCCGGGTTCAATCCCTGGTCAGGGAACTGAGATCCCACAAGCTGCACGGTGCGACCAAAAGAAAGAAGTCACTCTCAATATTATTCAAATATCTTTGTAGATGGAGACCAAACTATTATAGTTGTGTTGTATTACCGTGGGCCAAATTAATAGCATCTTTCTTCTTGAATGGTTGTATGATCAGTTCTCTGACTTTGATTTCATAATTGCTAATACAGATCTTACCTAATCTCACTTTAGAAAGTGGCTGGCGGACTATTTATTTCTCATCTAGGTTTTTCAAATCTCTCCTTTCTCACCTCATCTCATAGTTCTCTGTTGTTCTTATCAGGTGAGCATTATCATTATATATATTATACTTTAGATGTTTTCTAATATCAAATTTATTTCTCCTGATAGGCTCTGATCATATGGGGGAAGGACCAAGTTTTATTATTTGTTTGTATCATTTATAATTCCCATTAACAGACAAATACCATAAGAAACACATTATAGAGTCAAGAACTGTGGAATAGATTTTAGATCAAATTTATAGATATGTGGTCAAATGTATTTAGGTCACTTACTTAGCTACATGAACTTAGGCAAGTTAATGAATTTCCTGAGTTTTGGTGCCCAAGAACCTAACAGGTTGTTTCATGGAACTTCACAAAGCTGTCTCGTGCCATTACTTTCGAGAATAGCCAGCGTTTATTGAAAACATACTGGTTGTATACATTGAATAAGTTACTAACCTTGTTTATACTCAGTTGCCTCATCTGCATAATGGATATAAAAATAATTACTACCTTGGAACACTGTAATGGATATTGAATAAGGTAATGCACTAAATTTCTTAGCACAGTGTCTATAAATGTTCAACAATTTCAATAATTTTACCATTTCCCTCAAAATGACCAACGGCATTTCCTCCTCTTCACCTCAAGTTCACATCCTCAGTACCTGTGTGCTTTACTTATCCTGGAAGAAGTCTAGAAATCCAAGTAAAAGAAAAGAGGACAGATGTAGTCTGCTAGAACAAGAACCTATAGCTCAACTAGTAGAGGCTGGTGGGTCAGAGAGTTGACTAAATGTCCTTATGTTGTTAAATGATAAGAAATATTCATGTGAGATCATCTTTTCAAGCACAAGAAACAAATAATAGCAGGAACATTATGACTCCTTTTAAATGCAGTGAAAGACCCATGGTTAAAATTTTAACAAGTTAGAGTCATTAGCTAAACAAATCCTGACGGTTTCACAGTCACATAGACACCTAACAAAGGCATGATTTGTGAGTTACCCTTAAGAGGTCCTTCTGCATCAACATTCCATTTTGTTCCTTTACTATGGATACTACAATGTCATTCACTATTTTCTCTGCTAGCAGGTATGTTTAAAGTACAGCTAACGTTTCCTTTTATCAATGATCAGAAGAGATTCTTTTCTGCATCTCACTGTATTGATCCTCTCTAAAAAGAGGGACATTGTTGAGGAAAATGAATCAATCCATTTTTTGAAGCTTTCAAAGTGGAGACTGTCTTTCTTAGGTTTTGCCATTTTCCCTTAAGCACTAAAACGGTAGATGGTACTCATTGGCCCAACTATAAATAAGACTGAAAAATTATGAATTATGCCATATATAATTTATAATACTTAATAAAAAGGCAACCTGATAGAAAAATATTTTAAAGAGTACCTATCAAATGCTAGGCATTTGGTATTTAATTTACATATAATTCTCTCATAATCCTCAAAAAGGTGCAGTGGCGTAGGAAATATTAACATTATTTTTTGGTCAAGGAAACTAAGGTCAGAAGGTTAAAAATAAATGAAAATAAATATCCTTTGTGGAAGCAATACCTTTAGGAGAGAAGCTTGAAAGAAAAATGGAATGAGATATGAATCCCATTTATTTATTTTCTAGCAGGGAAAATATTATTATTACTAATGATTCATGCTATATTCATAGTTCAAATTTATTTTGAGTCTTATATTTTCATTTTAGTATGAACCGAAAAATAGAACTTTCAGGTATAATTTTCTTATTGAATTATTTTAATTCCCCCCTTCACCTCAGAAGTACATCTCAAATTTTATAGAGCAATTGGCTAAGAAAACGATGTTTTGGTTTTTTTTTTTTTGCTAGAGAAATGCACTTTATATAGCATTGCCCAAGAGTAAATTCCCTTTTATATTAGCTAGATGTGAACATGTGCATTGACTCATAAAGGAATATCTGTTATTTTAGATATTTTTATTAGTGGCCAGTCATCTTAGTTGCAGAAACAATAAAGCTAAAACCTTTGAAACCACCGTAAAAATTTATCATAATAAAGAGTTAGTGCAGAGAGATATGAAGCGTGCACAAAACTGATTTCATTGAATTTTCAGTATTCTCCCTTATGAAGAAAATAAATATATTTAATTTGTTTAGTTATATATTTATTTTTCTTGGATGAACTCACTGTGAAGCATAAATATTTCCCTAACCAGAGGTTTTATAAGTGAGTGGTTTTTATAGCTTCCTAAACCTTTCTTCTCCTCCTGGAGAATCCAGCCAACTTCTCTAATCTCAGCACTTTTCAAAAGGAAATCAGCACCTCTGAATGGTGCCGTCAAATTGTTCCGTTGCCACTAGTGTGTGTTTAGTGATGCCGGGAGAAGAATGGGAAGGAGGAGCCCAGGAGATAATTCCTCTTTGTTACATACCTCAGAATCAACCTGCACACCCCTGGGAGGCTGTCGGGGTCCACTCTTCCTGAATGCTATATGGAACATGCAGTGTAGGTTATTTAAGGGGGAAAGAAGTATAGGGGTAGGAGGGTGAGTGTTGTGGGGGCCCAGTGCAGGCCACCCCAAAATATGCCTTAATGGCATGTTGATTATTTTGAAGTAAAGTTACTTAAGAAACAGCCAAGGGAACAGTGACACTTTGACCCTCCTCTCTGTCTCCCTGAAAGCAGGAAATAAGCCTCTCATGTGAAAGGTGCCCTTCTGGAAGGACACCCTTATCACCAGAGATACAAAATTCAGTCAGTTGAGTAATATTCCATTGTATATATGTACCACATCTTCTTTACCAATTCTTCTGTCGATGGACATATAGGTTGTTTCCATATCTTGGCTATTGTAAACAGCCCTGCAATGAATATTGGTGTGCAGTTATCCTTTCAGACCATGTTTTTCTCCTGGTATATGCCCAGAAGTGGGATTGCAGGATCGTATGGTAGCTCTATTTTTAGCTTCTTAAGGAACCTCCATAGTGTTCTCCGTATATACAATGGAATATTACTCTGCCATTAAAAAAATGAAATAATGCCATTTGCAGCAACACGGATGGACCTAGAGATTGTGATACTGAGGGAAGTAAGTCAGACAGAGAAAGAGAAATATTGTATGATATCAGTTATATGTGGAATCTAAAAAAAATGATACAGGTAAACTTATTTACAAAACAGAAAGAGACTCACAGACTTAGAGAATGGACTTATGGTTACCAGTGGGGAGGGGGTGGGGAGGAGGGATATTTAGGGAGTTTGGGATTGACATGTACACACTGGTATATTTAACCAAGAGGTACATGAAAAGATGTTCAACATCACTAATTATTAGAGAAATGCAAATCAAAACTACAATGAGGTATCACCTCACACTGCAGACTGGTCATCATAAAAAAATCTACAAACAATAAATGCTGGAGAGGATGTGGAGAAAAGGGACACCTCTTGCACTCTTGGTGGGAATGTAAATTGATACAACCACTATGGATAACAGTATGGACATTCATTAAAAAACTAAAACTAGAACTACCATATGATCCAGCAATCCCACTACTGGGTGTATACCCTGAGAAAACCATAATTCAAAAAGACACATGTACCCCAATGTTCATTACAGCACTATTTACAATAGCCAGGACATGGAAACAATCTAAATGTCCATCAACAGAGGAATGGTTAAAGAAGATGTGGTACATGTATACAATGGAATATTACTCAGCCATAAAAAGAAACAAAATTGGGTCTTTGTAGAGATGTGGATAGACCTAGGGTCTGTCATACAGAGTGAAATAAGTCAGAAAGAGAAAAACAAATATCGTATATTAATGCATATATGTGGAATCTAGAAAAATGGTACAGTTGAACCTATTTGCAGGGCAGGAATAGAGACACAGGTGTAGAAAATGGACATGTGGGCCTGGGGGGGAAGGAGAGGGTGCGAGGAATTGGGAGATCAGGATTGACATATATATACTACCATGTGTAAAATACATAGCTAGTGGGAACCTGCTGTATAGTACAGGGAGCTCAGCTCGGTGCTCTGTGATGACCTAGAGAGGTGGGATGGGGGGCGGGGGTGGGAGGGAGGTTCAAGAGGGAGGGGATATATGTTTACATATAGCTGATTCACTTCATTGTACAGCAGAAACTAACACAACATTATAGAGCAACTATAATTTTTCCAGTAAAAAATAAATAAATAATAAAAAATAAAATGTATAACCAACAAGGACCTACCACAGGGAACTCTGCTCAATATTCTATAACAATCTAATTGGGAAAAGAATTTGAAAAAGAATAGATACATGTATATGTATAACTGAATCACTTTGTGGTACACCTGAAACTAACACAACATTGTTAATCAACTATACTCCAATATAAAGTAAAAAGTTAAAAAAAAAGAAAGAAAATTCATTCGGGCTGAGAAGCTGCCGTAAACAAACCTTGTTATTTCTTTAATTTGCTACTCCAAACCCAAACTCTGTTTAGATTCTTCACTAATTAATCACTCAAAGCCTGTTTATTTGTCCTGTCAATTCCTCACAAATTTGTTTCTTTGTCTTAAAAGTATAAAAGCTGTCTGCTTTGGCCATTCCTTAGGTCCTATTTCTATGAGACCTCTATGTGCACAAGTTAAAATTAGTTTCTTTTCCTCCTGTTAATCTGTCTTGGTCAATTTTATGATTAGTCCAGCCATAAGAACTCAAGAGGAATTTTACCCTCTCCGACAGTGTGGGTCTGTGTGTGTGTGTTGGAGGGCATTCCTCCTGTTTGAGATGATTTTTCTGAACTTTTCTGAGTGGTCTAACTACAGAAGACTGAGTTTTCATGTACATTTTTATTGAAAATCTATCCGTAACCAATCATATTCTTTGCAAATAAGGAATTGACAACATTGTTTTCATGTAAAACAAATTTGAATAGACAATTTATAAGAGAAGAAGAAATACTGATTGAAAAGTACGTATGGAAATATTCTACCTCTCAGCAATCAAATAAATACAAATCCAGCTTCAGTGTTACAGACAAATGAGCACATGTAAAAATAACAGAACATTTAATATGAGAATGTTTGCAGTAAATAGGCAGTTTTACCCTTATGGTGAGGCAAAAATTGGGGTGATCTTATCAGAAAATGTCCCCAAATATATCAAACTCTTAAATATTTTTATAACCAACCCTTAATACATAATCCTACTTCTGTAAATAAACCCTGAGAGGTCAACAAACTAAAAACACCAAAAACAATAAAAAGTTAAAATGTCCACACTGATATATTGTATAGCCTTATTCAAAATATTGAATACTTGGAAATGACACTTTAAACTGAAAAAAGAGGAGTCAACAAATAAATTATGGCATGCTTTATGTGAAGAAATACTATGTGAGGATTAAATTCATCTTTGTAAAATATTGTAATATCATGGAAACTTTTGTTTTATATTACATGAAGAGATATATATTTTATATGTACACTATTTAATATGATATCAAAATTATTTACAGTTTAAACTATAAACTATGAGAAAAGTATACTGAAAATGTTAATTTTTACCAGTGAATATATCTGTCATTCTGGGTACTCGTTTTTTCCTATTTTTCTACTTTCTATATCCTAAATATTTTGTCATGAGCACATATCAATTTTTAAAATGAATAAAAATAAATCTCATTAAAATTATTTTTAAGATGAGACTTAGAGTTTGGTAGGATTTTTGAGGGGGATTTATCATTTTATTAAAAACCTAAAATAAGCTAATCACCACCACCTCCCCAAAATGTTGAAAGATGTCATCTGAATAGCATGGATTACTCCTCCAGAAAACTAGATCACATTCTGGCTTCGTTATTATTTTAGAAAACTCACCTTTCAACCATCTGCAATATGGGCCATCATTCATATCGAATTTAATTAGAAAACAGTTTGGAAGTTGGAGAAATTCCTAATTTAAATCAATTAAAGGGAAAGTTGTCAAGTTCGCTTTGGGTTTGCTTATCTCTACTCTCACAGCAGGGCTGAAGAGATCTGTCTTCCCCAATCTCCTTGTATTCCTCCAGGATTATGTCATAGTGTTCAGTGTGTAAATCTAGGAACTCATGGTGGCAATTAGCATCTGAGGCTCCTGCCATAGCTAGGAGAAGTCTGGGGTAACAAATGAAGGCATCCCAGGATTCCACGCTGAAAATTCTTTGATGGGTGCTTCCATTCACAATGACATATGTGTAGTTTTTGGGGCCAGGCAACCCTGTGCTCTAGCCCTATTTCCATTCTGTGTTGAGAGCTCTTCTTCCTTCCCTCACCCATGCCCTAAATCCTATTGTGTCACAGTTAATCTAGTTATCAAATGGAAAAAGCATGTCACATAGTGATTATTTAAGGAGCACATTCCTTTCACTGAATAGATCATTATAGGTTCTTTACCTCTCCATTGCTAAAATAAGATTCCGTGCCTTATCTGTCACCTGCCCATATCCCTGCTGGCTTAAAATGTGCACTCACTCTCCACCCAACTTAGCGAGAACTACTTTTTGTATAGCAATTTCATCTTCTCGTGCATTCTAAAATTATCATTATCTGCCAAGCACAGGGGATAAGATATATTCTCCAAGGTGATTTTATATAGATAGATAGATAGATTTTTTTTTCCCCCCAGAATTAAGGTTCATGGGCATTTATACATCTGCCTTCTCTGAGGCTGTGGTCCATGAGAACAGTCACCAAGTTTTAATCATCTTTACTATCCTAAGATATACGTGACTCTCAATTTATGACTTAGAATCAATGAATGAATGAATGGAAAAAAATAGCTGTCTTGTATTATTTTTGAGTGCAAAAGTGATGGAATTTCTGAAATCTTTTGATAATTTGAGAAAATAATCCAGGATATTTGAAACTATACATACCTTAAAATTCCAGAATATACTATGGTTTATACATAGAATAAATCAAAAGAAATTTCTAAGCAAGAGACTAGAAAGTCTAGACTATATTATAGTAATGCATTAGGATATTTAATGGAAAATCCTAGACTAGGGGTTAGAAGACTCTATTCAGACTTTCTGTCTGTAGTCAAAATAGATGTAAAAGTTAAAACAATTACCCAAGTAATTAGGATGATTAGATTTTCTATTCTCCTCACATACTTTTAATGTGCAGATTTGTCTCCTATCAGACTGTAAACTCTTTAAGGTCAGAAATTCCACTTTTCTTTGAGTTTCCATAATTGCCTCCCTTGGACTGTGTCTTAGTAGGTACTCATTTGGTTAACTGTTGTAAACTAGCTACTGTAGAATGTACAGGCTCCAGAGATCTCATTTCTCCTGCTCTTTGGTAGTTTCCTCTGGTACCTCAATTGCAGTTTACCAAGGTTCTTTCTGAAGGGCTGGTACCATGTGGAAGAGCCCAGGGCAGAGAAGAGGACACTGCTAAAACAAGAGGTGTCTAGGGCATACCTTGCAGTCAAGTTTACAGGTTTAAACTCGATTATGCTTTAAAATTATGTCAGACACTTTTGAAATGAAGGCTTCTAGACTCACATCTAGATATCCTGATTCAATGTTCTTGGACTACAGTCCAGAAAGACACTATTTATTTATTTGTTTGTTATTGAGGTATAATTGACATATGACATTATATTAGTTTCAGGTATACAACGGTAATGACTTGATATTTGTATATATTGTAAAATGATCACCACAATAAGTCTAGTTAATATCCATCATATATGTAATATATATAACGTGCTTTATGACATATATTAAGGAGAAGACATTCTATTGAGATTTTGCTACAATAATAGCTACAGAAAAATAGGAGGACTGAAGGAAGAATCTGCTGTTTCCTTCTGCACAGGTCACTAAGGAACCCATGGGGAGGGGAAAGAGAGGGGTGCCTGGTAATGACGAGAGAGAGGGGCAGAGGACCCCCCTGGATGCTATCTGGCATGAGGAATCTGATATGAGAGAGAGAGAGAAAAAGAGAGAGACAAAGAAATAAGGAGAGAGACAGAGAGAGAGGGGCTAACAGCCCAGATTTCATGAGGGAGGGACAGGTGGGGTCCAAAGAGGTCACAGCATTTGGGAGTCATTGCATCAGAGCCTGCACCATGTCCTTCACCAGCACATCACCATCTTCTCGCTGTTGACTGTCAGCTGGGCAGCTCCAGTGAACAGGGCATTCCAGGGTCAGCGGGACCAGTCACCCACTGGTCAGTGTCCTTCCTGCAAACCTGTGCCCACCATAGGCCCCACAAGGGACACAACCCAGGTTGGCAATGGCAGTCACTTTCTGCACCACAACATCATTACTCTGACAGGTGTCTGGCAGCTTGAGCTCCTCTGTGATCTCATTCATGCCTGTCAGGTTTCCCTGTTCCTGAACTCATTGTCACTCATGAACACAGAGCCATCAGTTCCCCAGTGGCTGGATGGAGACATAGAACTCTTGGGTTTTGTTCACAGCTGGAAGCCTGGCCACCTAGGTTGAGTCACAGAAATTAATGTCCACGACAGCAGTGGCAGATTCTGAGTGCTTAGGGCTCGATTTCAGGATGTTAATGCCAGCAGGAAGTTCAGGGGATGTTCACATGCAGGCCCTTGACAGGGGTATCAGAGCTGTTGAAGAAGTAAATGTGCACAGCCACTACGTGGGAGTCCCGGGACAAAGGCTGGCTGCTGAAGATGTGGCCCACAGATAGCCCCTCACCAGCAAAAAGGTGCAGCATCTCCTGCCTCCCAACACCCGATACTGGAATCAGAAGTGAGGGCACGGCGCGGGCAGAGTCTGTGTCAGGCCCTGTAGGTCAGCAGCCAGACTGCTAGACACAACGCTGGGAGGAGAGACAGATTGGATATTGGGAGGTGTGAAGTCCTTTAGATTGAGCAGGGAGATCTCCTTGGCTGCAGGGGCACCTTTGCCACTGTTTTTTTTTTTTTGCGGTACGCGGGCCTCTCACTGCTGTGGCCTCTCCCGTTGCGGAGCACAGACTCCGGACACACAGGCTCAGCGGCCACAGCTCACGGGCCCAGCTGCTCCGCGGCATGTGGGATCCTCCCGGACCGGGGCACGAACCCGTGTCCCCTGCATTGGAAGGCGGACTCTCAACCACTGTGCCACCAGGGAAGCCCTGCCACTGGTGTTTTGTTTGTTTTTTGGTTTTCCTCTAGGAGGCAGGTTCCATCTGCTCTTCCTCAGACTCTGCTGCCTCTCAGACTTTGATGAACTATTGATGGAATCACTGTTGTCATCTGAGAAGGAGCCTGAGCACTTTCTTCCTCTTCATCTTCCTCTTCTCACCTTCCTCCTCACCCTGATCACTCTCGCTGCTCTTCCCCTTCCCCTCGTCCTCATCCTGGTCTTCATTTTTGAACTCACTGCTAGATTCCCTGGAGCTGCTATTGCTGCCGCTCTTACTGTATGATTCACTCTCAGACTGGTGGTCGCTGCCTGTAGACTGTGAGTTCTGAGTCCCCCCCAGATGCTAAGTAGAAAGGTTTCTCCTTCTTCTTCCTCTTCTTCTTCTTCTTCTTCTTCTTCTTCCTCTTCCTCTTCCTCTCCTTCTCCTTCTCCTTCTTCTTCTCCTGATTTGATCATGTGGTCCATTCACATACCTCCAAGTTGTAAAAAGATGGATCTGGGGCTTCCTCTGGCCAGTCTGTGAGTTCCTGGTAGCCTGTGGCCTTGGCATTGAGCAGATGAGACAGTGAGCCCATCTGTAAGTGATCCTGGTCTTTGAAGAATAATTCCAAGACTGGGACTGCTTTGGGTGCCATGAAGTGTGTCTTGGCATGGCAGCTGAGGGCCCCACACTGCTCCGAAGGGACCATAAATTGCTGGGTGAAGTGCACCTGGTTTCTGATATCACAGTTCTTGTTGTACATGGCCAGACTCAGTACATACACGATCAGCAGTTTGGTCTACTTAGAGTTGGTCAGGTAAAGCTTGGCCAACAAGGTTGATGACCTGCAGGTTGAAGATGTCCTCCTCTGCTGTGAAAGGCTTGGCTGTTTTTCTCAGGACATCAGATGCAATCCTAGGGACATGCTCACAGTACTCACTGAAGAGCCAGAGGATGCTGGTTCGCGCCATGGGCACCTGGATGTTTTCTGATCTTTGCCCAGTGTTTGATGATCTCATGTTGTGCTGGGTCTATCTGCAGCAGCTTCTTCATGATGACCACTGACTCTGTGACCACGAGTTCATCACAGTGGGACAGTAGCTGCACCAGGTCATTGCGGCAGATGTCACCCACTCGGCCTATGTTAGTTGCCCAGCGTCCAGTGGCTTGGACCGTGGCTGCCACAAAATCCCTGTCTGTGCTGTGAATGTAGGTCTGGCATTCCCGTAGGAAAGTTACGGATGTTAGTCTCATTTGCCAGGTTGGTCAGTGCTTCTAGCTTCAGGATCTTATCTGGGTGGGGTTGATGGGCCTGATGTAGAAACTCTTCTAGGAGGGCTCAAACATATCTGGGCATAGTGGACATGGTGGCCACATTCTGGAGCACCATGTACTGCACCTCACTGCAGAGAAAGAATGGGTGAGAGGTACTTGGGCCCCTGAGTTGGGGCAAGGGACCGCAAGTAGGGGGAGAAGGGAGGTGGGCCAAATAGGAGGGAGGGAAGGATAAGTGGGAGGAGGGCACCAGTAGGTAGAGGATATCAGTGGGAGGAGGACAGGACTGGAGTCAGTGCGGGGGTAGGTGAACTAGGGTGTGGAGGTTGGAGCGGGTGTGATACACTCAGAGTCCTGGAGAAGTCTTTTTTTTTTTTTTTTTTTGAGAGTACAAAAATATTTTATTTGACAACTTACAGTGTAACAATTTGCATTTAGGAAAAATAGCTCCTCCCTTAAAGGAAGCTTCTTGAATCAAAAGCTGCTGGCAGTTTGGGAATTTCCTGGTGGTCCAGTCATTAGGACTCTGTGCTTTCACTGCCAAGGGCTGGGCTTCGGTCCCTTGTTGGGAACTAAGATCTCACAAGTTGCGCAGCCAAGAAAAAGAAAAAGAAAAAGAAAAAACTTGCTGGTGGTCGACACAGAGAGCAATGGGCAGGGCTGGACTGGAGGAAGCCGAGGGAGCCAGGAGGGCCTCAGGTCCCAGGAATCACATTCAGCGCGGACAAAGGGAAATAAGAGGCTGCCCATCATAAAGCCCAGCCTTTCTCAAGGTGGCAAGAACAAATGGATCCATTCCTACAAGTCTGTGAAACCTCGTGAATAACGTTCTGTGGGTCTCTCCTAGATGATCAAGTGAACCAGAAAAATGGGAAGGACCTGTGCTAATTCCACATTTACACGATTCCCACATGTAGAATTAAAATACCCAGTACACTAGGTTCCCCCAGCAGAACCTACAGACATTTCCTAATGATTTTTATAAATATTTAAATCTTTTTTTCAGTCTCTTTAGACTTAACAAGAATGTTAATAGTTTTCAGAACCGTGGATGAAGCGTTAAAGCTCTGAGTCCAATAAGAGGAGGTCATTTTTTTGAGGTTTAATATGGCTGATAGTCAACATGTTAACTACTGAAGATCTTAGAGTGGAA
Source organism: Physeter macrocephalus (assembly GCF_002837175.3). Taxonomy (NCBI): domain Eukaryota; kingdom Metazoa; phylum Chordata; class Mammalia; order Artiodactyla; family Physeteridae; genus Physeter; species Physeter macrocephalus. The sequence goes on from NC_041230.1 coordinate 31,628,006, forward strand.
AAAATTTGATGCGCATATATGATGGACAATACGTGATGGACAGTACGTGGTAGACAGTACGGAAGGGAACGGATGGTATGTGGGAGGAGGGAGAAGGGGCGGAGCCTAAAGTTAACAAGAAGATGGCGGCCGCCGGGTTGGAACTTTTCTGAGGGAGCTCTTGAAGACGGTGCAGCAAGCCCTCAGGCCTCTAGACTGTGTTAAAGAGACGCCTGCCCCTCAGGCTAGGCTTTAAGATGAACAAATGAGCCTCATTCACGTAAAGTCCGGGCACTTCTGGAGCTGCCACCTGTTCGCTGAGCTCTGTGGCGGGTGAGTGGCCTCGGAGCCGTTTAAGTGTTGTTTCTCAGGGTCTCTCGAGGATGGGAGCCCCCTTGGTTTTGAAAACTAGATGTTTTGGGAGCTTGTCTCTCAGGTGCAGGTCTTAAAAGTTGGGGTCCAAACCCTTCTCTCCTTAGGGAGGAGCATGGATTTCGAGTTCCCTCAGGGTGCAGGTTGCGCCACCGCACGTGGGGTTTATGGAGCAATTGTGTCTCAGACTCTGGTGGCCTCTTCGACGGGGGGCCTTGCCTCATTGGCTGGAGGTGTAGGAGTCACTCAGACTCCGTTTTTAGGTGTCGTTCCCCTCCCTCCGGAGGAAGTTGTTCTGTATGTAGCTCCGGATTCAGCGTGTCTGTGGGAGTAGGTGAGTTCTGGGTTTTCTTACGGTGCCGTCCTGAAGTCAGGACGGTGCTGGAGGCTGGGAGTCTGAAATGAGAGTGAGGGGCCTACGCATTTTAAGCAAGCATCAGCTGTTCTTTATGTCTAGGTGGTTCATTGACCACAGACTGAGAAACTGCCCTGAGGAATATCAGTTGTTCCACCTCTCCTGCCCCCTCGTAATCGCTCAGGCACGTAATCCGTCCTCTCTAGAGTAATATCTAGAAGTTGGGGTGTGGTCTTGGCCAGGTAATCTTGCAAAACAACGTAATGGGACCAGCAATGTGATGTTATAGTTCTAGCTCCAAAGAATTTTCTTTGAAGTTATTTTCTTGTCTCCTCACCATGGATACCTGCCCTCCCATCACCGTAATAATCCATGTCCCATTAAGCACATTCAGGCATTACCTAAAGAAGTAGTAGTGATGAATTTTGCTGAATCCCTTTGGGGCGTCGTCTCAACTTATGCTTGGTTTGTGGGCTTTGGCATGTTTTAACGCTCCAACAGTGAGCTCTAGAACGGTCCAGAGGCACAGGGCTTCTCAGCATCTTGGCGCTGACCTGAAAGAAATCACAAGTAGCAAATGAGGAAGAGTTTTAAAACAATATGTTCTAAATACAGCAACAATATGTGTGTATATATTTGTAAATGCATAGGAAAATTTTTTTGAAAAACATACACACTCTGGCTACACCCATGGAAGGGTACTAGAACTGAGGGTTAGTCAAAGTGGACTTTATTATTATCACAGTTTTCTGTCAGTGTTATTTATTTCAAAATTTCTTTCAAGTTGCTTTTGCTTTGTTTTGCAATTGCCACATTTTCAAGTACATCTTGAATGTATATTTTTAAAGTTGGCAGTAATGTTAATACATTTTAAAATATTTTATTTGTCTCTAGCCTAATAATAACAGAAGATTATAACAAGAAATAGCCCTATAACAAAAAACTTTTTTTCTGATAGTAAAGGTGAGAGGATTACAATGAAAGATTCTCTACCCCTTAAGGTGTATATTAGGCAGAATTCTCTCCCATTATGATAGCGTCCCCATTTAAGCCTCTTTCGAGAATATATCTATAGAAATTTCCTGGGAGCATTTTTGGAAGAGAGCTTTTATTTTTCCATGTGTCACCTGTAAGGAGGTGGGGTAATTCTTGTCTGAAGTACAGAATCTCTGAATGACCCAGAATTATGAACAAATGTATGGATAGATGAATGTCTGGGGTATAGGAATAGATTAGTAAATTGTTAGAAAACAAAACACCTCCACAGAGGTAATGTTACTTACACATATATATCATGACATTGTGATACCCATGTGTTTCTTCATCACAGTGGGACACTCTTTCTTAGCTGGAATTTACCTAGCAAGTGACAGTTGACACCAGAAGAGTAGAATATAAACAGGGTGATCACTGTAGCATGGGGTGGGGAGAGAGAGAGAGAGAGAGAAGATGCTGAGTATGGCATTCAGGTTAAAGCAGTAGGTCTAAACCTTGGCTGCACATTATAACTGCCGAGGGAGCTTTTAAAAAGACATAGTGGAGCCCCACTCTCATAGATTCTGATTTAATGGGCTGAGATGGGGCTCAGGCAATATTAGTTTTAAAAGCTCTCCATTTGATTCTTATGTGTAAGCAGGGTTGAAAGTCACTAGAATAGAGAGAAAAAATCTGTAGTGGTGGTGGTGAAGTGTATTGGTAGGGTAGACGTGGGAAGCAATTGATAAACACTTCAAACTTGAATATTTTGATCACTTGTAAGATCAGGCCTAAGTAATGCTAGTAAGGATTCTGGAACATGAAAGAAACCAGTTGTAGGGCACACCAGGGCAGCACAATACTTTGGAACACATTGAAAAGAAGAAGAAAGACCAGATTAGAATAGAGACAATTTATTCATTCCAGGACCTGGACAGGATTATTTCTAAGAATTTTGTATTTAAGTTTAATCAATAACTACTCAAATTTAGATGTCTTACCTAACTCTTCATCCCAGGCTGAATACATACATACATACAGTAATTTCCATGCTCAAGTATTTAGTCCACACAGCCTAACCAATGCTCAGTGATATGCTAGTTTGGTAATCACACCAACAAATAGTTGAGATGGGTGATTCCATCTTCATTATTTATTTATTTATTTGTGGTACGCGGGCCTCTCACTGTTGTGGCCTCTCCCATTGCGGAGCACAGGCTCTGGACGCGCAGGCTTAGCGGCCGTGGCTCACGGGCCTAGCCGCTCCGCGGCATGTGGGATCTTCCCGGACCGGGGCACGAACCCGTATCCCCTGCATCGGCAGGTGGACTCTCAACCACTGCGCCACCAGGGAAGCCCCATCTTCATTCTTGAAAGCACAGTCTTAGGACTATATCATGCAAGTGTTGTCCTTCTACAATTCTTTGTTTAAAGTATGTTTATCATCTGTTCTACCCTGGCCTTCAGGGGTACATCTGTCTTCTCCTTTCCCCCTTCCATTGTTCTGTTGGCTGGGAAGGCTAGATTTGGGGCTTCACTCTCTGGGTATATCAAATTGTTTGCATGCATATCATAATTTTAGTAGAATTCTTGTTGATTCAGGTCTCTGAATGCATGAGAATTTTAGAAATGTATGCTATTAACAAAATAAACAAAGAAAGAATTTGCTAGGCCCCAGAAACTAGCATACTGTTCATAACTTGGATGATTTTCTGTGTTATGAAATAATGGACAAGTACCTTTTAAAAATTTTTATTTTCTAATCTCTTTTATACATCTTCATTGATTCTATGGAGTTTGTTATTTAAACACTCTTCCTTTTATTTGTTTGCTGCTTTATTTTTAACTTTACTCCCTTTTGAAATCATCCTGGAGTCCAGCATGAAGTTTTGTTTTTTTTTTTAAACATCTTTATTGGAGTATAATTGCTTTACAATGTTGTGTTAGTTTCTGCTGTATGACAAAGTGAATCAGCTATATGTATACATATATCCCCATATCCCTTGCCTCTTGTGTCTCCCTCCCACCTTCCCTATCCCACCCCTCTAGGTGGACACAGAACACCGAGCTGATCTCCCTGTGCTATGCAGCTGCTTCCCACCAGCTATCTATTTTACATTCATTTGGTAGTGTGTATATGTCAGTGCTATTCTCTCACTCTCTCACTTTGTCCCAGCTTACCCTTCCCCCTTCCCAGGTCCTCAAGTCCATTCTCTGTGTCTGTGTCTTTATTTCTGTCCTTCCCCTAGGTTCATTAGAACCATTTTTATTTTATTTTTTTAGATTCTATATATATGTGTTAGCATTAGTATTTGTTTTTGTCTTTCTGACTTACTTCACTCTATGACAGTCTCTAGGTTCCATCCACCTCACTACAGTTAACTCAATTTCATTTCTTTTTATGACTGAGTAATATTTCATTGTATATATATGCCACATCTTCTTATCCATTCATCTGTCGATGGACACCTAGGTTGTTTCCGTGTCCTGGCTATTGTAAATAGTGCTGTAATGAACATTGTGGTAAACAGCATGAAGTTTTTGGATTAGCTGTTTTTTGGGTGTTGTTAAATTGTAATGTTAACATTTTGATAACATATTCACTAGATAATAACCAAATACATCAAATAATATTTTTGGCTTAGAAGGCTTATATTTTCAGGAGCAAGGTGAGGTTTATCAGAAGGTCAATGATGATTTCATCTGGAAAAATTCAATATATTTTTTCTAGGATTTTATTGACTGTTGTGACTAAGTTAACTGTCTTGTTCATTCAATCTGTTAAAAAACACTTTAAAGTACTGAGAATTAGATATGCATTTTTGTTGTTGTTGAGGGAGGAGAGATTAAATGATTTTACAGTCAAAAAACAAACTAAAGAAATATAAATGTTCTTTTTATCTATCATATAATTACAAAGTTGTGTTGTGACAGGCACCAATAATAAATTTTAAACTCGAAAATGCTCAGCTTCTTGGTTCAGAAAACAATATGTCTTTATCCTCTGCAATTTCATCTGAAAATATATCTAGGGAGAAAACCAGGTAATTTCTTTTCCTAAGGGAATGAAGATTACTGCACATCCTTCCTAAGAATCTCATTGACTTTTCTTATTATCTGAAGACAATTTTCAAAGTTGTTTCTAATAGCTGTCTGTAAATAAATCCCAGAAATTGTATTTATTAAAACCTCTATCAAAAGTCATTCTTAATTATTTTAGTAATACTATTATTTATTAAGTATTAGTCTTAACATCTAGAGTACACCTTAGCAATTTTTGTAGTTTTATTTTAAGAAAGATAACCTATATTTAATTCAGGCAATAAAACATCATTGGAGGTGAGACAGTGGTGGTCAGCATATGAAGCTTGACTCTAAGGAGTTTGCATTTTGAACCTAGAACAGATACTGGCACATATTTGACACTCTATAAATAGGATGTAAAGAAGGAAGGAGAAAGAGTTCTTCTACTGTCACTTTCTATCTTGGGTATATTTTTTTCTTTTTTCCAAAACATGCATATCTGAGGCTTATTACAGGTACCTGTATGATAAGGCTCTATTGTCCAAAGTTTTTGTTATATTTTAGTAGAAATGCCATTTTTTGCAGATATTTTGTGGTATCAGATATAAAGAAAAAGAGCGGAGGACAGGCTCCGGACGCGCAGGCTCAGCGGCCATGGCTCACGGGCCCAGCCGCTCCGCGGCATGTGGGATCCTCCCAGACCGGGGCGCGAACCCGGTTTCCCTGCATCGGCAGGTGGACGCGCAACCGCTGCGCCACCAGGGAAGCCCAAAAGAGATTTTAAGAAGGCTTTTCTGTCTTATTTCCATAGCTAGTCCTGAGAGAGTAGGAATTTTATTTTATTTTTGAGAGGTAACAATAAATATGATTTCTGTCAATTGTGAGTTAGAAAGAAATCACATGTGGTGGTTTCACACATAAGCAGTTATTTCTGGATTTAAAATAAAAACAGATCAACTTCAGTAGTACTGTTGAGCACATAGCTGTATTTTAAAAGTTCGGAGAATCAATTGAGTGTCCATTTATCAAAATCGTATGCTTTTTTTCCTTGGATTTAAAAGCTGGACTAGGCATATCATGAAAGCAGACATTTTGATGAAGATTACAAAAAGATTTAGACAAGAAATGTTTAAGCAAATGAAAAATCAAATTGTGTTTCTGAATCAATAAGAGCAATAACAAGAAAAATTTCAAATACAGATAAATGAGGTTTTATTTCATGCCTTCAATCAAGTACGCTGTCTGTACAGTGTAAGGAGCCTTTCATTTTTTTTGAACTGGTTTACCAATTTATAATAGAAAGTGGAATTTAGACTGGGTCTACAGAACACTGTCTATGATTGATGAAAACGGTTCCTGAAATTTAGAGCTTTCTCCTCTTCCTTAACTTTTTATTTTGTGTCTATTTATTGTATCAGTATGGACTCAGAGTCCTAATTTATTAAATAGATTATAATCTAAATAATTATGATTTATTTTGATGCTAAAATTTTCCCAGAACGGGAGCCCTGTCAGTTTGCTCCTGTGTCCTTTTGACAAGTCTCCATCATTTCCTGTATGTCTTCAACTTAAGTATTATTATATGACTTCATGTATAGCATAAGACCTTGCTGTGGTATACTTCTCTTGCCTCTTTACTGGCCTTTGTAATATTGTTGTTATACATTTAGCTTCTAAATATATTATAAACCTCCCAATACATTGTTACTATTTTTTTACTACACATAGTCAGTTAATTTTATAGAGATTAAAAAGAAGAGAAAGTATGTTATAATTACATATTTATAATGTCTGGTGTCCTTAATTGCTTTATGTAGCTACCTGTTTCCATCTGGTATTATTTTCCTTCTGCATGAAGGACCTTTTAGCATTTACTGCAGCACAGGTCTGCTGATGATGAATTCTTTTAGCCTTAGATGTCTAAGAAAGTCTTTATTTCATCTTCATTTTTGAAGGCTTATTTTACTATGTTGTCAATTCTAGGTTGATAGTATTTTCTTTTAGTAGAGTAGTTGCTCCACTTTCCTCTGACTTGCATTGCTTCTGATGAGAAATCTATCATTCTTATCTTCATTCTTTTATTCAAAACATATCACTTTTCTCCAGCTGCTTTTAAGATTTTCTCGTTATCACTGTTTTTAATCAGTTTAAGATGTGCTTTTGTGTTGTTTTCTGTACTTGGGATTTGTTGAGCTTCTTGGATCTGTGGAATTGTAGTTTTCATCAAACCTGGAACAGTTACAGCCATTATTTCCTCAAGTCTTTTTTTTTCTACCTCCTGCCCTGAGTTGCTTTCCTTTGACTCCAGTTACACATGTGGTAGCACACTCGAAGTTGTCCCCCAGCTTACTGATGGTACATTCACTTTTTTCACAGTCTTCATACTCCCTGTGTTTCATTTTGGGTAGATTCCGTTGCTGTGTATTCAAGTTCACCAATCTTTTCTTCTGAAGCACCCCATTTTCAATCCAAACAAGTGTGTTTCATGTCTGACATTGTAGTTTTCACATTTAGAAGTTCAGTTTATTTTTCATATCATTCATGTCTCTACTTATGTTTAATATTTCCCCTTTCATCTTGGCATATAGAAATATAATAGTAACAGTTTTAATGTCCTTATTTAATAATTCTATTATCTGGGTCATTTCTCAGTCTGTTTCTATTGATTGTTTTTTCTCCTCCTGGGTCATACTTTCCTGATTCTTTGCTTACCTCATAGTTTTTGATGGAATGCCAGGCATCGTGATTTTAACTTTGTTGTTGCTGAATATTTTTGTATGTCTATAAATATTCTTGAGCTTCGTTCTGGAGCACAGTTACTTTACTGAGAAAAGGAGAAATCCTTTTAGATTGCTTCTAAACTATGTTAAGTAGCATTAGATTAGACTAATGTACATCTAATTTTGCCCCACTACTGAGATACTGCTGAGTTTTCTAAGTACTCTATTGGATTTGCTGTGAATTAAGAGTTTTTGTTCCTTTCTGATTGCATGATACTTTCCCTGCCCTCAAGTTGTTTCCCTTAAATGTGTGTTTGTCAGTCTGAGATGAAGATTTGAGGAAATGCTCTGCTGAACTTTATTGTTTTATTTCTGTGCATATCCTGTCTCTCCAGTATTTTGACCTGTAAACCTTTCACATCTTGGCCTGCTTCTTTTAATCACCTCCTAATTACCCCATTGATGAGGAAGGGATTTCTACCCTAGAATTATGGAAGTAACCAAACACATATCACCCAACACTGGATAAATGAGATCGACCATAGTCACATATGTTATTAGTCACATATACTCACAACCTAGGGGAGGAGGACACAGCACACCACATGGACCATATAGAGGTGGCACTCAGGGACAGAGTGAACAACTAGAGGCTATGGGAGACAGGCTTTGTAGTACTAAGGGGTGTGATCTCAGTTATTGCGGTAGGTTGTGATTAGCGTGTTTAATAATCCCATGAGCTGTCAGGAAACTAAAAACCACTACTCAAAGACAAGCAAGATGGGCTTCCCTGGTGGCGCAGTGGTTGAGAGTCCGCCTGCCGATGCAGGGGACACGGGTTCTTGCCCCGGTCCGGGAAGATCCCACATGCCGCGGAACGGCTGGGCCCGTGAGCCATGGCCGCTGAGCCTGCGCGTCCGGAGCCTGTGCTCCGCAACGGGAGAGGCCACGGCAGTGAGAGGCCCGCGTACCGCAAAAAAAAAAAAAAAAAAAAAAAAAAAAGACAAGCAAGAACTGTGCCTGGTCTTACTAATAAGGGAGATTGTTTGGCTACAGGACCTCATCCACCAGAGCAGATTTGGAAGGGGAATTGTGGTTATACCACTTGAGGCCCTTTTGGATTCACCAGGTATGAAAGCAACACATCCTATCGGGTCTTAATTTTAGGCTTTGCACCACATCCCCCAACCTTCCATCTGCATCTCCTCGGTTCAGTGAGATTGCTAGGCTCTGACTGGGTCTTGACTCTCAGTGCTGCAGTCTGGGAGGCCTCATGAGGTCATAACCAGGGGGACAGTCACAGAGTTTACCTCATTCGGGTATCGCTGTCCTGGGTTGCCTAATGTACAAGGTTGGAAAACGTTACTTCGTAGATGTTGTCTGTTTGTGGTGTTGTTCTTAGTGAAACGACAGATGTGGCACCTGCTACTCCATCTTGGCCTTAGCTTACATTTTAGAGAACTTTGGCAGGATATACATAATAAATTGAGGTTTAATGAAAAGTTTATCATTATTAAGCAAATGATAATTATTTGATCAACAAGAGGGAGATTTCACCAGGATTGCTTTTAAAAGGCTTCCTATTCCTCTAGAATCCTATAAATAGTATGACTATACAATAACTAGGGGAGCAAGGATGTAAAGGGAAAAATATATCTATGGAGTTTTTTTAAAAAAAGAGAGAAAGAGTAAATCACATCTGTAAACAAAATTCTTACCTTTTGCATTCTCCTGACTTTTACGTATTTGAATCGAGAAGCTCATGTTTTTCAAAATGAAGAGATATTTAGGCAGTTGGTTTTGAAAAAATATTAAACTCTTTTAGTATCAATGCCACTATCTAAAAGAAAAGGTCGGGATAACATCCATGTCAGTGTTTTGTTGCAAACACATGATATAAAATGTACATAGGCACTTTATACAAGATTTGGGACATAGTAAGTGTCCAGTAAATATCATTTCCCCTTAAGCCATTTTGATTAATTCTTAAGGAGTTTCCTTTCTCAAAGTTTCCCCATCTCTTTTTGCACAAACTAAAGTTATTTTACCTTTGATTTTTGTCATTTTCCCTTTCTATTTCCTCACTCTGAGAGGCTATAAAACATGCTGTGTCCATAAGTAAATTAAAAAAAGTCCTCAGCCTCCCCAACAAAGAATATTTTTGGCAAACACTCTGCACTTACACGAAGTGTCAGAATTTCAAAGCCTCCTCAAGGAGTCCAGCAAACATATCTAAGGAAGGGGAACAGAGTGATTATGAGTCCTTTTCAAGGCAGTGAGACCATTCTTTAGAAAGAGACTCAGGCTGTGTAAAGAGCCACTTGCTTATCTGATAAGACCTTTAGCAGCAGGAAAAAAAATAAATACAGGCAGACAAAGAATAAGGTATTGTTAGCTCAAAAAGGGGGAATTCATTTGAGGACTATGAATTATTTTTAAAACTTTTCTGTAGTAGTATATAGGAAAACTGTAATCCTTCTGATTATGTTCAATCCATACAATAGTCAGTTGTGTTAACAAGTATGTATTGAGCAAATTAAATCATCTTCAATGTATTGTACTTTAATGTTTGGGGATAAAGATGCTAGTGACTATATGGATAAGGACCTGTTAACATTAACTTTCCAACTTTTCAGTTACTAGTTCTGTAATCTTGAGCCAATTATCTAATATCTCTGAACCTCAGTTTCCATCTCTGTTAATTATGGACCTTTCATGGGGTTTTTCTGAGGGTTAAAAAAAAAGAGTACAAATACAGAATCAGTCATGGTCCATTAATCATAAAATGCCCCCAATGAGTGATTGTTCTGCTCCCACTACTAGTAAACCATTAACTGTTACTACATTTATCATTAAATGTTTGTTTTCAAACAATGGACATTTTTAGATTCTTCCAATGCTTGCCAAAAGTGGAGCTCCTAAAATCAAAGCAAGGAAACAGAGAGACATGAAATATTACAGGCATGGTGATAGAAACTCAAAAGTAAATTCTATCATGTAAGGAAACATGGCATTTAAAATGCAAACAATTATTGCTCATATAAAAGAGTAGAAAAATAGGGAGAATGAAACATCATTTTACCATTGTAACATCTTTTTCCCTTGTGTATTCATTCATTCATTTAACAAATGATTGTTAAACACGTAATATTTGCGTCATTATTCTAGGCATTGTGGGTAAAGAAGTTAACAAAACAGATACAAATTTTAGCCCTCTTGGAGATTAAATTTTAGTAAGGAGAAAAAGAGAATACGTATCATGTCATGTTCTATCCTATTCTATCCTATTCCCAGAGAATGATACATTATGTGCTTTATAATGTGCCTGTGTATATTTATGTTTATATTCATATTTATATTTACATACACATATGATACTATGGAGAAAAATAAGACAGAGAAGAGGAATAAGGAGTGTGTGTATGGGTAAAGGGATTGCAATTTTAAATAAGGTGGCAAGGGAAAGGATCAGTGAGAAAGTATGAACAAAGACTTGAGGAAGGTATAATTTTCACCTTACTGGATAACTGAAAAGAGGGTATTAAAGGCAGAGGGAGCAACCAGTGCCTGGCCCTGAGTAGGAGCATGCCTCGCCTGTTGATGGAACACGGAGGAGACCAGTGTAGTTAGAATGGAGTGACCAAGGGGTCAGTCCTATGATTTGAGGCTAGAGAGTTGGTGATGGAAGAGTGCTCAGATGATAGAGGGACTTGCACATTATTCTAAGGGTTTTGGCTTTTTCTTTCAAAGAGATGGGAGAAACATTCTGACTTCTTTACTGAGAACAAATTAAAGGGAAGTAGAGAGGTAAGTTAGGAAGTAGGGAGTGATTGGATTCTTGATATATTTTGATGACAACATTGACCAAGTTTCCTGAGTAATTGGATATGGGATATGAGAGGAATCAAAGATAACTCACAGATGGAGGCTTGAAAAACTGGTGGGATGAAATTTCCAGGTAGAGAGATAGAAAAAGACAATGCTAGAGCAGGTGGTGGAGGTTGGAAGATGGCAAGATCCAGAGTTCTATTTTAGGAATATTAATTTTGTGATGATTATTAGGCATTCAAACCTAGGTGTCATGGAAACACTTGCATAAAAATCTGAAGTTCAGGGTAGAGATCCTTGCTAGAAATTTAAATTTGGAGTCACCAGCATACAGATTTTCTTCATATTCCTTTTACTCCTTATCTGTAGACACATAGAATTTATAGATCATTTTTTCAACATTACATTAAAATATCTTCAATATTACCTCGTTGCAACATTTAGTATTATTTTAAGGGCAATGGAAGGTATGTGGCAGATCTGGGTATAAATGGTCCATTTTATCAGGTATCGTTTTTACAGCTTTGAGCTTGGACATGCTGTTTTAGATTTGTGATCCTCAGGTTCCTCAAGTGCAAATAAAAGGTAATAATACTTACCTTACAAGATTTTTGTGAGGGTCACTTTGTAATACCATTCTTCATAATTTTAGTTTCTAATTTAAGTGGTACAGTTTAATCCTCACTAAAAAATAAAGGTAGGTGAAATTATCCCAGTAGGAATACTGAGCCTCAGCACATTGACTAATGTGCTTATGCTAACATGGCTAGCAAATAGCAGAATCAAACGTTATCTATTCACTCATTCTTTTGTTTTGCTTTGCTTTTTTTGCTTCTACGTGTATTCATATATAATATGAGTCTCAAGTCCCAGAAATAGAATAGGCACACAATAATTTCTCACTGTTTTCATTATTACATATGTAAGAAAGTTGAACACAGCATTGAAGTAGTAACTAAATAATTTTACAGGAGATAAAACACAGTTATCGCTTGAATGAGTAATGGTATGTGTGGTAGTTCTGGTAGCAAAATAGTTGCAAATGCAATAGCTTAGCTAAGTTAAGCAACATTTACAAACATATGCATAAGTGAATTTCAGTTGCTCAGTATATGGAGTAGTATCGATGCAAATGCTCAGCGTCTTACTCAATGGATTGCCTTAAGATCAGTGCAAAGTGGATTCATGGGGCCTCTCTTATTTACTCAAGGTGTCCACTTTTCCAGTTTCTATGAAAGATGCTCTGGTACTCTTTATTACCCCCTTCCAGTGCTTTCCATTGAGCAGGATTTACCCAGACATCTAAATGTAACTTCATGTGTATGTGCTAAGTGAAACCAGCCCATTAACTGGCAAATGCAGTTGAAAAGCTGTGGATGGTGAAGTCTTTCAATTATCTCTGTTACAGCCAAGCCATATTTAAGTAGCTCTTTGTTTCTCTAAATAATCTGATTAGTGTCTGTTCGCTTTTCTTCTCTTATTATTTATCATATACATTTTGTTTCACTCATATAACAAAGAATTTTTCCTATTCTATAAATTATATCATAATATATTATCATATTTAGTATATAAATGCCATAAGTTGTGTGCCAGAGTAGTCAAGCATGTGACAGGAGCACACGTATTGGTCATGAATCGTGCTTTTGACATCCCACTCATGTGAATCTGATTTATGTAATTTCTCATAGAATTAACTATTCTCATCTGTAAATTGAAAAGGGGGTCCTGGTCTATTGGGGTTCATATTGTAATCAAATCACTGTTTACAAGATATGAATAACTTATTAGTGATATGTGTGACAATAACTTTAAAACCCAATTTGTTAAGTACATACACTAAGCAGGTGTTCAAAATGTTTATATGAACTAGCTAAGATAATCCTTACAGTGACCCTCAAAGGCAAGTATTATAATTATATTAATTTTACAGATAGAGAAATTAGAAACTGAGGTGTAGAGACGTTAAGTATCCTGCCCAAAGACGCATAGCTGGTGTTTGTCTCTCTGATTTAAGAGTTCTTGCCCTTAAATGCGGTTCTTTAGATCAACAGTATCCAATAAAACTTTCTGCAATGCAAAAAATATTCTATATCTGTCCTGTCCTATGTGGCAACCACTAGTCACAAGTGGGTATTAAGCATTTGAAATGCGTTGTTAGAGATAGAGGAACAGAATGTTCATTTTTATTTAGTTTTAGTTACAATTTAAATTAAGTAGCCCTATGTAGCTAGTGGCTATTACATTGTACATTGCAGCTGTAGAGTAAAAATCTGCTTGTGCTGTGTCTCATTTGGCTTTGGGTCAGGGGTTAGGACAGAGCTTGGAGTTCAGATGCATAGTGAATATTTGCAGCAGACATTAAAGAAGAGAATTATTGATGGGTTCTACACTTAAATTACAGATCTAGTTCCGGGTTTGGAGATGTCCCATCACAGCTGTCCTTTTCCACACCTTCCTTGCCTTTTAAGTTCTTGTTTAGTGAGCCTTACCTTGACTTCATTTCAAGCTCCTCTGCTGGATTTAGACACCAAAAGTGTCCCCATTTCCCAGGGAGAGAGTGTATGTAATGGTTGAAAGTGTGGGCTTCTGAGTAAGGCTGCTTTGTTTGACATTCAGTCCCACAACTTCTCAGCCTACTGTGCTTTCCTTAGGAAAGTCCTTTAATCTCTGTGCATCTCAGTTTCCTGTTCTATAGGGTGTGCATAATAAAAGTTCTCATCACATGAGAATGTTGGGAGGATACATGGAGATAATCTTTGAAAAGCACTTTACAGAATATCTAGCAGCTAGATGACAGTCAACACTGTCCATTTTTATTATTTTTCTCTAATTTTTCCTACTTCTGCTTTTCTTTCAAACCTCCAACACATCACAAATGCAAAATTTCAGGAGAATGTTTTACAGAAAACATTTCAAGACATTTATTAAGATTGTGTCTGCAGGACACTGATTTCTGTCCTTTATTTAAACAATCATTTTTTGAGCTGAAATAACTTGCCAAGCTCTTCAGGTGGAACAAGGGATATAAAGATAAATAAGACATATGTACTGCCTCCAAGAAGTGCACAGTCTGGCAGGAAAAACAGCTAACAAACATTACACACCAGTATCACTATTACAGAAGGACTAAGTATGAGCCAGTGATCACCATTACTGTATGGGTAGTAATTGTCAGGGAGGTCTTCACAGAAGAGGTTATAGCTGACTGGATTGTAAAGAGCACTTGGCATTTGCTTGATGCGTATGAAATAAAAACCCTTGTTGATCAGTCTATTCTTTGCTGTTGGGAACTTAATGAGTAATGAATAAATCATGAAAAGTAGTTCCTTTCTTTTCTCTTTGTGCAGGTCGAGTAAAACACTCTGAAAAGTAAAGTTGATCTTGTATTCAGATCACTTTTCCTCTACAAAAAATATCTTTTCAAAGGGTTAAAATGGGTCTTAAGAAAAAAGAACAACAATAATTTGTATGTGATTATGCTTGAGGTCTCAAACTAGAGCAGATGCCATATTAAAGGCTTTAAAAAAATAATGCAGATAACAGGAGTATCACAAAAAATACAATTCCTTTAGGTATTATCAAAAGTATGTCAAATAATTGCCACATCTGATAAGTTGATTACTGCGTACCTGGAGGAGAGCATGGGACACACTGAAGAACAACTTGAGCTTCACATCACTGTAATTATATCTCAGTCCTGGACAATCTACACAGTCTTGTCCTGCCAAGACCCCTCATATAACTATGCACAACCCATGCCACCAATGGGATACATTGCACAAGAAATCAGACATTTAAAATTAGAGGCCTGAAAGAGGCTGTCTAGGTACTGAGTGGAAGCAGCTGTAGTAAGATACCTGGCCATCTCAATTTTCTGTAGTTTGGCTCAATGTGTTAGAAAGGAGTGACCTGTTTTAGATCTCTGTCACTAAGGACCTAGGGCATGGTGATTAAGAGTTCTGGAAATAGCTTTTATTCAAATCCTATCTCTGATCACCCTTGCTTGTGTGACCATGGATAAACTATTTAACCTATACGTGCCTCAGTTTCCTCATCTGTAAATTAATAATAGTATCTTACTTGTTCTAACTGTTAGTATCTCTGATACTAATAATAGTATCTCTCCTTGTTTCTAATATTGTTCTAATAATTCAATCATGCAATATACGAAGTGTTTAGCTGGTGGCTGCTAAATTAGTGGCCAATAAAAGTTAGATATTGCCTCTCCAGTTATTCTGTCAGTTTATACTGTGTCTTCTTCATGCATTATGTTCTTCCAAGTCATTTGGCCTTTAATAAATGGTTGCTCAGTGAAGGAATAAGTAAATGAGAGCCTTATATTTATATAGGTCTTGGAATCATTCTAACAAATCATTTTTCTCTAGTTTCAGCATTGCAGTGTTAACATATCTTCTTCCATAATTTGGATAAATGATGTTTTTAATTGTAAAATTATGTTACTAAATGTCTATAATACTCCATATTGGGAAAAAGGATGGTGTTTGGGTTATTTTTAATAATTATTTCAGTGTTCTCCTTCATTCATTGCTTGTTAATTCATTTTGTCAGTGGTTAGTGACCAATTGCAGAAACATGTTTGCAATTCTAATACATATATTGGAAAAACTTTATAGGTTATTATTGTGAAGTGTTAAAGATGGAAGACTTAAGCAAATTGTGGAAAACCACTTTTTCACAGGAACATTCATTGAGAACCACTCTACAGTGACCCTGACAGCAAGGACATAGAATTTTTCTCTTGTATTTTGTCATAAGGGGCAGTGTAGTCTCAGGATGGGGTTAGGAATCAGAAACCACTAAAATCTGGCATTCAGATTGTATAAAAGACATTTTCTTTATTAACTATAACTAAGCAGATATTGTGACGATCTGAGCTCCAGAGGAGTTTTATAAAATGTAAATAAAAAGCAACATAATGTTTCCTTTAATGAATATACTGGGCAGCATAAGAAGGGAAAAGAGAAGTGGTAATAAATCAATCACTGTATTGTAACTGGTCAGGAATGTTTCACAGTACTTGAGTTGTTCTTGTGATAACCCAACACATATTCCCAGCAAAAGTGTGAAAATTATGTTTCACTAAAATTCATGGGGTGGGGGGAGGGCATTTTTACTTCTCTGCTTTCTAGAAGGAGACATTTTCCCCTACACTCACCCGTTCTCTTGCATCATGTTTACTCCTCACCCCACACTGAAGTGGAGTTCCACTTGTTAGATGTATCATTTGAATGGGGGCTATTCTGCTATACTTTTTCGTTCAGTACTTTCTGTCAGGGGTAAGTGGGAGGCTGTGAAAATAAGGTTTTGTCTTCTTTGTAGATTTCCCTCAGATGAGGCAGAGGATGGGCAAGCCTGTTTGTATCTTTTACTGTTTATTAAATATCAGCTTTATTATTCACAAAACATATCTTTACATTCTGAGACTGTCGCTTATTTATTTCCTTAATTTGGGAGTGTTTGTTTTGACTGTTCCCCTTCCACCTCCGACTAGCCAACTCTCACTCTTCTTTCAGAAAAGAGGTGTGTTCGTGGGACTTCTTTTCTGACTAAGATGAACAACTACATCCTTTAGCATTATTCCTGAGTAGAGACAGTGGTAGTACCAGGAGTCTCTGAAGGTCTTATGTTAAAATGTAAGATGTAGTGGAGAAAGAAAAAAGAGTCGTCAGTAATAAGGTTTTATCTTAATGTTGTCAAGTGATTTCTGGAGTTATTGCTGGCACGTTTGTATTTGCTTTAACGATGGAGTCTGCTTTACAAAATCAGTTTGTGCCAGAAGAGGCTTATTTAAAATTGTTCTCATGGTGCTGTCTCCAGGTGGGAATCTGTTATTAGCGGTGGTGATAAGGAAGTCTGTAGACATGTCATGACATTGGTTACCCTCAGGATAAGAGTAAATCAGGGCTTTCTGAGGAAAGGGAAGAAGGGGAGAATTACTCCTTGTCACTGCCAGACTTTGCGGCTACCAGCAAAGGATCATTTAAGCTACTTCCAACTCAGGAAATTGGGAAAATTGTAGCTCCTACACTGATGATTGCTCTCCTCACTCTGCCCTATTCAGAGCTGTCCTTCGCAGAGACTTCACTCAGGTCCATGGTCATGGCTAAGTTTTCCCTGCAAATAATTGAACAGTTACTTCATCTGTGTGTACAGGGCCCTCAGGGTCAGCTGTCGTGAGTTGAAATATTAGTAACACTGCTTTTACATGTCCCTGCACACACATACGCCCCCCCACACACCCACAACCAAAAGCACACAGGTCGTTTTGACAGTATTGGTTATAAAATGAGGGTTTAGGAGACTATCATGTATTCAAGGGGGTGGGGGAGGGGGGTAGTTATTTTCCATTAGTCAGGAAAGTTTTTTAACCCCCCAAAGTAAGGTTAACTAATGAAAAAAAAATATGTACTCACAAATTTGAAACAAATAAATTTTTATTAATCAATTTCCCCCATCCTTGAAATAAAGTATATGAAATGACAGAGATTTTGCGTTACATCAGTACAGTGATGTCATTCACTCATATTCTGGGCTATTGTTAAACAAACAAAAAAAATAGCAGTAAAAAAGAAAAAAACAAGGAAAGACTGTATGAATTCTAGGAATATGCTTATTTTAGACTGAAGATAAAGCATTACTGGATATGAAACTTGCAAATCTTTGGTTATATTCCCTTTTATTCAAAGATCAAAATGTTCTTTATACACCAGCGAAGAAAATACTGGGTGTATTTGAATTCAGTAGATACACCAACTCTTTTTTCAAGTGTTCTGACTTTGGCAGAAGCCAAGAAGCAGTTTGCAAAGCACTTTTCCTTAGTATTTAAATTCCCTTTGAGGTTTAAGAGAAATTTAATCCACATGTTTCTAATTCATTTGCACTCAACTCATAAAAAAAATGGTCTTCAATTTGATCTCATTGTGGTCCAGGGGCATTAAAAAGCTTTCAAATGAGCCTTCCTCCTTGAATTGAAATCCAGATGTTGTGTTTTGTCAGCTCTAAGCAAATTCAAAACTCAGAAAAGTCTTGGTCATAAATGAGAAGGCACAGATGGTTTTGGAATTTAGGGGGAAAAACCCCACAGATAATAGAAACTCTCTTAAAATATAAGGAACTATCATTTTTAAGGATTTCATTCAACTGGTGAGTAACATTATGCTCACTTAAAGATGGCAGTCTCTGCAGCTATGAGAAATTGAATAATCAGGGGCCAAACTGTGGAGCGAGAATATAGCCAGGAATAGACTCTCAGAGCCCTTCATTTGACTAATCACAAATAGTGATTAAAATAAATAAATTGTAGGAGGGTGAAAAGGATGGAACCAAATGCTAAAGCCATTTGGTAACACCATCAGAGACAGAAAAAAAAAAAGGTTATTTTTCACATTTCAAATATTCCCTCACATCAGCCACAAAAAAAAGATGGGGAGGGGAGAAGGGACTAAATACTGCTCAATGTGAGGCAAAAACAGTCAAATTCTAAATAATTATATTTCTGGCATTTTCCAGAGAATTCAGCTTTTAAACATTCAAATTCTCAATCTCAATTTACTGCATTTTGAGGCAAAGTGTGATTCGTCTCTCTTAAATATGAATTTGGTTTGAAAAATACTTAAATTTTTTTCCACATCTTAAAATCAATAAGTCAGTTTGTAAAAACATGTCACAAACTGCTAAGCAGTAATCTTTTTTACCTTAGAATATGGATTATTAACATTTCTGCCTTAGTTACAAATATCTTCAAAACAAGGATGAGGGCTTCCCTGGTTGCGCAGTGGTTGCCAGTCCGCCTGCCGATGCAGGGGACACGGGTTAAAAAAACAAGGATGAATTTATGAAAATCTTATGCATTTTTTTTTTTTTTTTACTGGTGAGTTCCACCTGAGAACTTTCTTATGGTTTTTATTTATTTATTTATTTATTTTTTGCGGTACACGGGCCTCTCACTGCCGTGGCCTCTCCAGTTGCGGAGCACAGGCTCCGGACGCGCAGGCTCAGCGGCCATGGCTCACGCGCCTACCCGCTCCGCGGCATGTGGGATCTTGCGGAGCACAGGCTCCGGACGCGCAGGCTCAGCGGCCATGGCTCACGGGCCTAGCCGCTCCGCGGCATGTGGGATCCTCCCAGACCGGGGCACGAACCCGTTTCCCCTGCATCAGCAGGCAGACTCTCAACCACTGCGCCACCAGGGAAGCCCTCTTATGGTTTTTAAAATCTTATATTTGAAAGACACTTTAATGTAAATGCCTTAGCTAAACATTTTTCCGTATACTTCATTTAGTAGGATATGGATATTAGTGGGTTTTCCCTTAGAAATTGCTTTACAATCAACCAATTCTGATTCAAATTCTAGCTCCACATGTGCAAGATGGGTTATTTGGGGACTTTACATTGTTTCTCTGATCTATTTTCTCACCCCCAAAATGGTGATTAAAAAAAGATACATCTGGCTAGTTTGTTGTGAGGACAGAGAGTGAGCTGTGCAATACCCATTTATTCCCTTTGCATGCACCTTCCCCTCCCCAACACAATGAATTGTATATAGGTGTAGCTCAGTCCTTGATAACCTCAGGAAAGCAAGCAGAACTTCACAGGAGATTTTTAATTCTTTAAGCCCTCTTCATTCTTGTTTGATCTCTGTACTGTGTAAGAGAATGCTATGCAATTCCTCTTGCATGTCAGTATTTCGTAAACCTTGACTCCTGGTCTGGATTTAGCATCATTCAAATCAAAGCCCCAAATTCCTCTTTCCCTATTTCTTTCCAATAGAGAGTATAGAAGATATCCATATCTACCTAGCAATCATTCACTTAAACTCTCACAGCAGCATCCCAATTTTCCTGTTGAACCCTCTTTCCTCCTCATTCCACATGAGTCAAATGGGCTTGACACCAGACCAGGTTCTCCAAGGCATTGTTTCAGTATCAGGTAGGCAAGTGACCCAAGAAAGGACAATCAGGGCTGTTGGAACTCAATTGCAGTTTTTTTTTTTGTCATTAGAAGAATTGAAGAGCTTTTGGGGGGCTTGATGAGACAATAGGTTTCATACCTGGAATTGCTTGTAGCTTTTGCCAGTATGAAGGGAAAATCTTGTTTGTGGATGGAGCCCCCATGAAAGGAGAGCAAAAACTTCTGAGTTCTGATGGCATTGGCTATGTGCCTGGAATCAGCCATACCTGAAGCCTTTCAATTACCTAAGAAAACACACTCTTCCTTTAGCACAAACCGCTTTGAATTGGAGTGTTCTATTTAATACTAATATGAAAAGAACACATAGATAAATACATTTTTGTTGCATAAGATGGCTTTCATAAAAACAGTGACTAATGGCAACTATTTTTCTTCTTTTTCTTACAGTTGTTATTACTATGATTATTACTCTGATTATTATGATTATGATTATTACTTGTGCCCCAAATTAGCAATAAAAGTTAGTTTTCTTCTCATCTTTAACAGACTTTAATTTTTTTTTTTTTTCATTTCCAGCCCCCAGACCTTGTGGTGCTTGCAGACCTAGGCAAGTACTTCGTTCAGAACAAACAAACAAAAAACACACACACAGAAACAAACAAAACAAAAACAACCGAGAAACAACCCCCCAAAAAAATTCCTCTCCTTAGATATGCCCAGCAGGTCTATTAAACTACTGTGATTTCTCAGCCATTCACAGTTACTGCATGTTGCTTACAACTGTGTTTTCAACAGATACTTCACACTTTTTCTTTTTTTATTCCCTCTCGGCAGACTGCTTCACTTTTTAATACCTGCTTGGGTAGCTTGATACTATTGATTCTGAATGAGTTCCTGATATTGGCCTTTTCATTTGAAAATGGATCTTAATTTATTTTCTAATATATATTAGCAGTGTTGATCAAGGAGCCAGAGAAAGGTCTATGGATGATAATTTTGTAAAATAGAAAAAAGAAGACAATGGTTGTTATAGAAAAATACTAAATAAATGATAGGGATAAATGTAAAGGAACCACCTTTCTTATGTAGTCAATGAAGGGCAGGGGCTATAAGCACCCTGGGAGAAGGTGCCACGTTTGAATTGCCCACCTTTGTACCCCAGCTGCCAGCAGAGTGAGAGGCATTGTCATAGATTCTCATTTCCATTTGCTTAAGGGCTATTGATGGCCAGGACCTCAGCAAAACAGATGGTGGAAGTAGGTTTTGATGTTTAGTCTTGTTCTGATGAGTTTCTATATGCAATTATTAGGGATTACATAAAATTGCTCTAATTTTGCTTTAGGAAACCTTTTGGAAAAGTTTATTTGGGTAAAGGCAGAATTTCCCTTCACCGATGTTGTCCTAAGTAGATAAATAAGGTTGCCTAAATTCTTTCCTATCACAGATATCTAAATATCTTTCTTGGGAAGCTAAGAGATCAGGAAGGAAAACTCAATTACATTATTTTAGGACTTGAGGAGAAAGTCAGATAGGAGCTCCCAGACTGTTGGTTAGATACATATTGCCATATGATTCTTATTTTGCTCAAGAAGATCATTGGTTCTTAGCACAAGATAAAATTTGCCCAGTATTTTTCAGAAATGGTGATAAATGATCTCTGGCTGACCTTGCCTGCCCATTCCATTCTGTCTTTTCAAGGGCAGAGATATCAGCTGCATGGTGTGCTACAAAGGGAATTTGTCTTGGAATCAGTATATATGACATATAGTGTGAAAAATTACTACACATATGCATTTTTTTAAAACCAGTTTATCTGTGTTAGTAGGTCAAATCATGTAATTTCTCAGAGATATTCTGCTACCTCTGCCATTGGTAAAATTGGAGGGATTAATTGGGTAATCAGTGGTTCTCTAAAGAGATGAAAATAGGTGGCTCAAGCAGAGAAAAAAGGGATCATTTCAAGAGTTGTGCTAGAAGGGAATATACCACACTCAGCCCCTGCAAAGTTCAAACATCCTCAGCTTTCAGCTGAATTTTTTATTTCAAGCTACCTGCTCTTTTCCATTGATACTGCTAAACAACCATCCCTAAGGGAACTATGGATATTTGCACAACAGCTGATAAATTCTTTAACGTTGCCATTTTTTGTCTGAAAATAAGTATTTATTAAGCTATCTAAATATGGTGATTTGCTTTTTTTACTTTATAATATGAAGGAAAAAGGTTAAAATTAACAACAATTTATAATAGAAGGGAAACAATTGTGTGTGCCAAAAGCAGAGATACCGTCAGACTAAGTCATTCTACTTTGTGTTTATTCTGTAAAACCAAATTAACAAAATTAAATAACAAGACTTAAACGCTTCAAATAACATTTTGAGAAATGATAGTTGAAATATGAGTTTTAATTAAGAAATTAAAACTCATGATTTAGGTATCTGGGAATGGAATCGCTTTTAAAACATAAAACATTTACCATGGATGTAGGAAGGCTTTGTGTTGTGAAATAAGGGATTGTATAGATTGCTTTTTAGGAAATATTTCAATAATAAGCTTTCATCTGAAGTTCATTGCTATTGTCCCTTTATAGTTTGAGTATTTTCTGAGTCTTAATAATCTTTATGACTTAAAGGAGTTGATAGAAATCCTAAGATGTATCAGTCCAAACAAATGGCAGAGCACATTCTGCCAATGGTTAAGAAAGAAAACATTTTATTTCTACAGCACATCAAATTTAACTGTATCACTTTTCCATCATCTGGATTGTTTTACCCTTAAAATTCTAAACAGTCATTTTGCTGAACTTTTAACAATGATGGTCTGTTCTGAGCATTACAGACATTTATTTTTTTTTAACAGCTTTATTGGACTATAATTGCTTTACAGTGGTGTGTTAGTTTCTGCTGTATAACAAAGTGAATCATCTATACATATACATACATCCCCATATCTCCTCCCTCTTGCGTCTCCCTCCCACCCTCCCTATCCCACCCCTCTAGTTAGAAACAAAGCACTGAGCTGATATCCCTGTGCTATGCGGCAGCTTCCCACTAGCTATCTGTTTTACATTTGGTAGTGTATATATGTCCATGCCACTCACTTCGTCCCACCTTACCCTTCCCCCCAACATGTCCTCAAGTCCATTCTCTACGTCTGCATCTTTATTCCTGTCCTGCCCCTAGGTTCTTCAGAACCATTTTTTTTTAAAGATTCTATATACATGTGTTAGCATATGGTATTTGTTTTTGTCTTTCTGACTTGCTTCCCTCTGTATGACAGTCTCTAGGTCCATCCACCTCACTACAAATAACTCAATTTCGTTTCTTTTTATGGCTGAGGAATGTTCCATTGTATATGTGTGCCATATCTTCTTTATCCATTCATCTGTCAGTGGACACTTAGGTTGCTTCCATGTCCTGGCTATTGTAAATAGTCCTGGAGTTAACATTGTGGTACATGTCTCTTTTTGAATTATGGTTTTCTCAGGGTATATGCCCAGTAGTGGGATTGCTGGGTCATATGGTAGTTCTATCTTAGTTTTTTAAGGAACCTCCATACTGTTCTCCATAGTGCCTGTATCAATTTACATTCCCCCCAACAGTGCAAGAGGGTTCCCTTTTCTCCACACCCTCTCCAGCATTTATTGTTTGTAGATTTTTTGGTGATGGCCATTCTGACTGGTGTGAGGTGATATCTCAACTGTAGTTTTGATTTGCATTTCTCTAATGATTAGTGATGTTGAGCATTCTTTCACGTGTTTCTTGGCAGTTTGTATATCTTCTTTGAAGAAATGTCTATTTAGGTCTTCTGCCCATTTTTGGATTGGGTTGTTTGTTTTTTTTTTGATATTGAGCTGCATGAGCTGCTTGTATATTTTGGAGATTAATCCTTTGTTAGTTGCTCCGTTTGCAAATATTTTCTCCCATTCTGAGGGTTGTCTTTTCATCTTGTTTACGGTTTCCTTTGCAAAAGCTTTTAAGTTTCATAAGGTCCCACTGGTTTATTTTTGTTTTTATTTCCATTTCTCTAGGAGGTGGGTCAAAAAGGATCTTGCTGTGATTTGTGTCATGGAGTGTTCTGCCTATGTTTTCCTCTAAGAGTTTGATAGTGTCTGGCCTTACATTTAGGTCTTTAATCCATTTTGAGTTTATTTTTGTGTATGGTGTTAGGGAGTGTTCTAATTTGATTCTTTCACATGTAGCTGTCCAGTTTTCCCAGCACCACTTATTGAAGAGCCTGTCTTTTCTCCACTGTATCTTCTTGCCTCCTTCATCAAAGATAAGGTGACCATATGTATGTAGGTTTATCTCTGGGCTTTCTATCCTGTTCCATTGATCTATATTTCTGTTTTTGTGCCAGAAGACAGTACCATACTGTCTTGATTACTGTAGTTTTATAGTATAGTCTGAAGTCAGGGAGGCTGATTCCTCCAGCTCCATTTTTCTTTCTCAAGATTGTTTTGGCTCCTCGGGGTCTTTTGTGTTTCCATACAAATTGTGAAATTTTTTGTTCTAGTTCTGTGAAAAATGCCAGTGGTAGTTTGATAGGGATTGCATTGAATTTGCAGATTGCTTTGGGTAGTATAGTCATTTTCACAATGTTGATTCTTCCAGTCCAAGAGCATGATATTATCTCTCTATCTGTTTGTATCATCTTCAGTTTCTTTTAACAGTGTCTTATAGTTTTCTGCATACAGGTCTTTTATCTCCTTAGGTAGGTTTATTCCTGGGTATATTAGTCTAGTTTATTCTTTTTGTTGCAGTGTTAAATGCGAGTGTTTCCTTAATTTCTCTTTCAGATTTTTCATCGTTAGTGTATAGGAATGCAAGAGATTTCTTTGCATTAATTTTGTATCCTGCTACTCTAGCAAATTCATTGATTAGCTCTAGTAGTTTTCTGGTAGCATCTTTAGGATTCTCTGTGTATAGTATCATGTCATCTGCAAACAGTGACAGTTTTACTTCTTTTCCGATTTGGATTACTTTTATATCTTTTTCTTCTATGATTGCTGTGGCTAAAACTTCTAAAACTATGTTGAATAATAGTGGTGAGACTGGGTAACCTTGTCTTGTTCCTGATCTTAGTGGAAATGGTTTCAGTTTTTACCATTGAGAACGATGTTGGCTGTGGGTTTGTCATATATGGCCTTTATTATGTTGAGGTCAGTTCCCTCTATGCCCACTTTCTGGAGGGTTTTTATCATAAAGGGGTGTTGAATTTTGTTGAAAGCTTTTTCTGCATCTATTGAGATGATCATATTGTTTTTCTCCTTCAATTTGTTAATATGGTGTATCACATTGATTGATTTGCATATATTGAAGAATTCTTGCATTCCTGGGATAAACCCCCCTTGCTTTTAATGTGCTGTTGGATTCTGTTTGCTAGTATTTTGTTGAGGATTTTTGCATCTATGTTCTTCAGTGATACTGGCCTGTAGTTTTCTTTTTTTGTGGCATCTTTGTTTGGTTTTGGTATCAGGGTGATGGTGGCCTCATAGAATGAGTTTGGGATATATTTTGGAAAAGTTTGAGAAGGATAGGTGTTAGCTCTTCTTTAATGTTTGATAGAATTTGCCTGTGAAGCCATCTGGTCCTGGGCTTTTGTTTGTTGGAAGATTTTTAATCACAGTTTCAATTTCAGTGCTTGTGATTGGTCTGTTCATATTTTCTATTTCTTCCTGGTTCAGTCTCGGCAGCTTGTGCATTTCTAAGAATTTGTCCATTTCTCTTTTTTTCTTGGTGAGTCTGGCTAATGGTTTATCAATTTTGTTTACCTTCTCAAAGAACCAGCTTTTAGTTTTATTGATCTTTGCTATCATTTCCTTCATTTCTTTTTCATTTATTTCTGATCTGATCTTTATGATTTCTTTCCTTCTGCTAACTTGGGGGTTATTTTGTTCTTCTTTCTCTAATGAGCATTACAAACATCTTGTAGTCATCTTGTCAAGTTCCCATGTAACTACCGTTGCCATATATGTGCTTTGTTCGTTTTGTGGAATAACATATTTATCCTAATTCAGGATGATCGCAGAGGTGAGTGAGTTCCTATCTCATGACCTGTTTGTTAGCAACTGTATTAAATCACAGTCTTTCTAATTGTTTGACATAGAGACTGGCCTTCATTTATTCCACCTGTTTACACATGTCAAAAATCTGGTGCATGAAAGGTACTATATAAAGAGCTGGGTAGCAGGGTAGGAGGAGGGTAGGCATGAATAAGAGGCCCTTGTGGGGGTGGCAAACATGAAAGCGTATCATTATTCTACAGGGTAGTTATATAGTGCTGTTCAGAAGTATTCGCTAAGGAGAAGGGAGACCTCAGTCTGTCTATGTGAAATTATGTCTTTGTGGAGGATATAACATTAATTTCACCTCTTATTGTCATTTATTTTGGAGTGTTTCTTTTATGTTTTGGTTGCCAGTACCTTTTTTAGGCCGCTCTGAGGGTAGTCAAAGGAGGTTTCTGCTACTCACTTTTTCATTTAGAAAAAGAAATGCAGCACATGTTCTAAGCAATCCCTTCCTCTCCATCTCCACTGCTGCCATACAATTCCAGTAAGCTTCTATACTGGTTCTCCTGCTTCCATCCTTGCCAACTTCAGTGTATTCTCTATCCACAGTGGAAAGAGGGGAGGATGTAATTCAATCTGTCATTCTCCTGCTGTTGACTTCCCAAAGGTTCAACTTAATGACCTTCAAGGTTCAGCAAGATCTGCCCTCATCTTAATCAGCACCACACCCTTTTGCTGAGGATCTTCAGGTCCTCAGAGTGTTCTGGCAAGAGCAGTTTTCCTTCTGCTGTTTGCTTGACTGACTCCTCATTCTTTAGAGACTCAGATTAAATATTAGTTCCTCAGAGAAGTCTTTCCTAACACTCAGTTAAATTATTTCACAGCATGTTGCACTTACCCATTGTAACCTACTTCATTATTTGTAATTTGCATATTTAATATCTATTTTCCACACTAAACCGTAAACCTCTTAGGGGTTGAGACTGTTGTAGACTTTGCCCCTACAACAGAGTATGCCAGATATGGAACATTCAAGAAAACTATTTTCTGGATGAATTAATGTCATAACATTTGCATCTAGGCTAAATATTCCATCAATGTGTTTATAGTGTATATTGACCATTATGTACTATGAATTTAACTTCCTAAAGATTGAGGAGGAGAAAAACAAAGCAAAACAAAGGTTTTAGGCATGGAATTAAATGGAAAACATATTGCATATTGGAATATTCTTACTTTTCTATTCTGGGAAACTTGAGCCTAAATTCAGTATGTTCATACTGTAGGCTGTGTTTACTGGAATCAAACTACCTTCAGCTATGGATAACCTGTCTTTGAACATTGCTGTAGGCTGCATTCTATTAGAGGAGTGGCCAAGAAGCTGTGAGACTAAACTATTATCATCGTATCTATAAATCAAGATGAAAGCTATAGACTTCCTTCGGTGGGTCTCACACTGCCTTTAGAAAAACAGAAAGGTGAGATATGTAGATATAAAAAGAGAAAATCTGAAAACAGTTATTTGGCATTAATGGAATAATGTTGACTATCTCATTTCCTTAAAAAACCTGTATGATGGTGAATTCTCAAAATGTGGCACAGCATAATTGCAGATACCTGGAAGAGCATGACCTATATATATATATTTTTTTGCGGTACGCGGGCCTCCCACTGCTGTGGCCTCTCCCGTTGCGGAGCAGAGGCTCCGGACGCGCAGGCTCAGCGGCCATGGCTCACGGGCCCAGCCGCTCCGCGCACGGCATGTGGGATCTTTCCGGACCGGGGCACGAACCCGTGTGCCCCCTCTGCGGCGGCCTCTCCCGTTGCGGAGCACAGGCTCCGGACGCGCAGGCTCAGCGTCCATGGCTCACGGGCCCAGCCGCTCCGCGGCATGTGGGATCCTCCCGGACCGGGGCACGAACCCGTGTCCCCTGCATCGGCAGGCGGATTCTCAACCACTGCGCCACAAGGGAAGCCCATGACCAATATTTTAATATCTCAATTTATGATGCCAACTCCAGTGTAAAATGAATTCTCTCAGAATCTTTTTTTTTTTTTTTTTTTACCTTGAGGGATAATGGCTATATAACACTTTATTAGTTTCAGGTGTACAGTATAATTATTTGATATTTATATATATATTCCAAAATAATCACCAGAATAAGTCTAATTAACATCCATCCCCATACATAGTTAAATTTTTTTTTCTTATGATGAAGACCTTTAAGATTTCTTAGTAACTTTCATATATGCAATACTGTATTAGTAATTTTATATAAAATATTTTATATGTTTAGTTATATTCACTTTTTTTTTTTTTTTTTTTTTTTTGCGGTACATGGGCCTCTCACTGCTGTGGCCTCTCCCATTGTGGAGCACAGGCTCTGGACGCGCAGGCTCAGCAGCCATGGCTCACGGGCCTAGCCGCTCTGCGGCATGTGAGATCTTCCCAGACCGGGGCACGAACCCGTGTCCCCTGCATTGGCAGGCGGACTCTCAACCACTGCGCCACCAGGGAAGCCCTATATTCACTTTTTTAACATAGAGACTAATTCCAAGCCATTTAAAAAGCTGTAGTTTTACCTCGCATGTCCTTTTTTAAAAAAATGTATATTATAAACAAAATTCCTGCCAGAATAAAGTAGTATTTACTTTGGACCTGGAAAAGTGAAAATAAAGTGAAAAGAAACTGGGACATGTATCAAACTACATATCAAACACCAAACATGTGTATCCTGACATCTAAAGACCACTAAGGATTCTATATGTTCTTTTTTTCAACATCAGACCATTAAAAAAGTTTTACATTATCTTGCCTATAAGTAGTGGATAAATCAAATGTATACATATTGTAGTGTTTGTTACATTTAATAGTAAGCCTTTAAAAGCACACTTTTCTAATATCCTTTTTAAGAACAAAGAGTTATTTTTAGTAGCAGAGGGAATGTTTTTAAATTGAATTTAGTAACACATTGATAGAAGGCTAGACTTCAGCTGTAAAATGAAAATTAGAGCTACATTTCATATTACCATACTTTGTGCACATTAATCTAATTTAAATGCTATTTAAGTGCAGCTCACTTGCTCTTCATTTTAATATTAGAATAATGGAAAATAGACTTAGTTGTGACAAAAATATTTAGTTTTTATATAGTAATGTTTTCAGTTTACTGCCTTTTTTCTAAAAATTTCCAAATATTCCCACATATTCTGTCTTATTTACTCCTCTCTTCATTTTGTGAAGTCAAATAGAAAAACAAAATTAGGTTAGAATCCAGGAAATTGACCTTTAATTTTATTTTCTTACTACCTTCTGTTTGAGTTTTGGGGAGTAAATCATTCATTAAATTAATCAGTGCCTCATCTTCTCCAACTTTGCAATGAAGAGTTATTCTTTTCTAGTCCTTTCTTGTTGTACAAATAAAATATGAAATTAAATATTTGTGTCTCTACAGAAAATGGTGCCACACAAACTCAGGTAATACTGATTTATATTTTCTGGTTGACAGGCTAATTTACTTCCTAAATCAGTTATTGAAAGAGATTCAACCTTGATATCCTGAACTTTCCTGGGACCTTTGATAGTTGAAGGCAGACATTCCTTCATTCGCCCTTATCAAAGAGAACACTGGATACTTTCCTAACATGTGGCTTCAAAGGAAACAAAATCAAATTTTGACTCATTTTGACAGTTAAAAATGAGTCCTGTGTGAAGCATGAAACTAAAATGTAGCAGGTAGAGAGGGAACTAAATTCTGTTGAGCAACAAATCCATGTCAAGTATTGTGCTAATAGGTGCTTTCCTTACTTCTCTAGTGAGGTTACCAGATAAAATACCGGGCACCTAGTTAAATTTGAATTTCAGATAAACAACAAATAATTGTTAGTATAGGTATGGCCCATGAAATATTTGGGATATACTTGTACTAAAAAAAATTGTTGTTGTTTATCTGAAATTCAGATTTAACTAGGAGCTTTATATTACTATTTGGTAAATCTGGCAACTCTATTCTCGTGGGAATTCTGCAAGGTAGTCTAACACCACCCCCCCATGTTACAATTGGGAAAGCTAAGTTTCAGAGAACTTTCATTACATGTCTTAGATCACACAGCCAGCAAAGTGGCAGAGGTGGAGATGAACCCAGGCCTGTCTGTACCCATTTTCAGTGCTCATCCCAATATACCCTCCTGCCTACATGATACACCAACACTCTGGCTGCAGAATCAACAAGGATGGCTTCCACCAACACATGCATTTCTCCCTAACTAAATAGACCAAGAGGAAAGGAAATATTTTATTTCATTCCACCTCCTCCCCAGGCAAAATCTCCCCCTGCTCTCCAAGGTCTGTCAGAAGAGAAAAGAGTACTGTCATTTATTCCTAGCACGTAATAAAACAGCAACCACATTCCCTCAAGGTGAGAAACCCAAAGTATACTCAGAGCGCCGAGGGACCTACTTACAGTCTCCTAAGAGCCTATCCTTGTTCCTGTACCACTATGTATCATTTTTGTGATGAGACATATTTGGGGAAGCACTTTAGTAATACCCTCAAAGCAGCCGTTCCAGGACTCCTTATAGCCGTAGGTGGCCATCTGCGGTGTGTAGATTCTGAAGGATGAAAGAAAAGCTGAGTTTATTCACAGTTAAAGTAATGAAAGTGGCAGCTATTAAAGCTATTAGTTACTATTTTCTGTTCTGAAAGAAAGGGAGAGAGGATATTGACACTGGGGGCAAAGGAAGATGTATTGCTGAGTTAGAGCTTCAGAAACCTTGCCCTGCAATCTGTGTTGCTGCTCCTACACAGTTTGGCAGGGGACAAACAGTGAATAGTGTTCTATTTTTAATTTTAAACTTTTAAGCAGAAGACCATCAAGAATAATCTGCTCAGTGGGGCTTCCCTGGTGGCGCAGTAGTTGCGAGTCCGCCTGCCGATGCAGGGGACACGGGTTCGTGCCCCG
>NC_041230.1:31659586-31703503 GCF_002837175.3 Physeter macrocephalus
AAAAAAAAAAAAAAAAAAAAAAAAGAAAAGAATAATCTGCTCAGTAAACATTTGGTCTAGAGTCTTAGCATTTCTCTTCGTTCGGCAAATAGTATCACAAATGTTAAATGTTAGAGAAGAACCAGTGGCGTGTGTTTTATCAATGAATCCTTTGCCAAGAATATCTCTGGATTTATTTTTTTTCCTGATTCAGTTGAGAAATGAAATGATAAACATAGCTGGAAGGCTGTGAATGTAGGTATAAAGTATGGACTTTCTAGCCTAATAGACATAGGTTCAAGTGCCAGTTCCACACCGTAGCTGCTGTGTGACTCTGAATATGTTCCTTAAATTCTTCCATCTGTTTCTTCTGAGAATTGAATATATAGCGATACCTACTTGATGGTAACATTGCAAAGATGAGAAGAAATTTTGTACATGAATGCATGGATATATTAGACACCCCCAAATGCTTATCAGTTCCCTTTTATCTGTCTTTTAAATGTTGAAAATACAATTAATTGAGAGAAGAGAACAGTATTAAGCACAATAAGACTGTAGATTTAAGGGCATCATGTTATTTTATTTAAAATTATGTCACATGTTATTATTATCTGGGCATATGACATGTTATAGATCCAGAAGCAATAGCATTGACTTATTAATCTTCTTAATACTTCTCTAATTCCTACAGTTTGTCTTGGATGAGTTCAGTGGGTGGATGCAATAGGACTGTTATTATTCTTTAATATAAGAAATTCTCAGATATGTGTTTCCTTATGTCATTGGAATTGATGGTAATGAATTTTCTGTCCAGAGATATTCACCTAGCATCACACTCACAATAACTACGCATAAGGAACTCCGTGGAATGGATTCATTTTCAGGGAAAATAGGTGGATCAGATGGCTGTTAAGTTGAGGTTATTTTCCAACTTTGAGATTCTGCATTTCTAAGTATAAATTCTATAACTGACTTATTGAATCAGATTTAATTAATCCATTCACTTATTCATTCATTAAAAATGCATATATTGTGCTCCTACTATGTATTCAACATTGCTATAAGCCTTTAATTAGCGAACACTGTTTAGAAATCATAGAGAAACTAGTATATTGAAATGTAGTGAGGAGAGAAAAAAAATTGTCAACCAATAGTTCCTTGTTACTGTGCATTGAGCAATATATTTTATCCCATTACATTTTATTTGTGTCACTTCCATTCTGCTCTCGGTATGAACAGACAAGGCTAATATTGTTTCTGGTGAAGGCCTGACAGCCATTCTGTTGATTTGTTTGGCATTACATTTGAGCAGCGCTCATGCGGCCCAGACTGCTGAAGGATGGCTTGACTGAAAAGAACAGGCAGTATGCCCTAGGGAGAAAGGGCAGAGTTTTAGAAAAAAGAGAAATTTGGAACCAGTATTTGTACAGATATGCACTGCCAAAGGCTCTGAAAATTCCTGCACAATGGTTTAGGTAGCCTAGAGAGAAATGACTGGTACCCTCCATAACAGACCCTGGAGCCAAATAGACTGATTTTAGAGAATACGAGCTTTGATGTCACATGATTCAGTCTCTGCTTCACTGTTGTAATGAGCCCTATGTGTTGCCTTCTCAGCAACCTTTTCCAAAGATGTACCCTGATTTTCCGTCCAGAAAATTTATTTTCCCCCAATTTATGTTGGTCAAATGATGTGGATGCAACTGGGGCCACCATCTGCTGGAGGTATAGGCCATCTTGGACATTTACAGATAGGGGCAGCTATCCTGATCTGGGTGAGTAGAGATGTTTTCCTAGGCCTTCTAGATAAATTTCTCCCACAAATAATAAGATTCCATAACTAATAAGAAGCTTTCCTAACTGTCGATCTATTTAGCTCTGAATGACATGGGATGCAGATATGAAGTCTGAATATCTGCAACTATTTGCTATCACGAGACAGCCATCCTGATGAAGAAGCCTTCACATAGAGAATGGCACAGTCCAGACATTTTTCAAGAAATGAGCCAGAGCCCATATCATGAAACTTTGTATTAAATTGTTCCCCAAGACTGACCTCTGAACTTTTTAGTCACATGAGACAATAAGTTTCTTTTAAGAACTAAGGTGATTTAAATTGGGTTATCTGATCATCTCAAAGAGAAGTATTCAAAATGACAAATTCATGTCCTTAGCTGTGTGACTGTGGGCAAACTGCTTATCCTCACTGAGTTTTTTGAAGGTGAATCCTAGATTTCTTGCTAATAATTTACGTGATTTAACTTTCTTTTCTGTAAAATGAACATCATAATGGTTTTGGATATATCTTTTGGATAATACACTGCACAGTGTGCCTTGAACACTTTACTTATTCCATACAATATAGTTATTATCATCATCAAGTTACTTTATACATAGACATTCACTCTTTAACAAATATATGCTGACTTGCCAATAGTGCAAAACTCAGTGCTATGTATGGTAGAGCTTAAAAATTATGATGAAGGTATTATTCTGATTTCTCTTCTTCAGGGAAAGAAAGAAAAATATGTCAAAGATAATTATAGGGCTTCCCTGGTGGCGCAGTGGTTGAGAATCCGCCTGCCGATGCAGGGGACACGGGTTCGTGCCCCGGTCCGGGAAGATCCCACATGCCGCGGAGCGGCTGGGCCCGTGAGCCATGGCCGCTGAGCCTGTGCGTCCGGAGCCTGCGCTCCGCAACGGGAGAGGCCACAACAGTGAGAGGCCCGCATACCGAAAAAAAAAAAATCGTTAATAAAGATAATTATAATACATAGCAGTACTTGATAAATTACATTTTTAAAGAAAGGGGCATGTGTAAAGTGTACTGGCTGTCAGACTGGTAAGAGATGTTGCCTCTGAGTAGAAGAATCAAGGAACACATTAAGAGGGAGGAGACAGAATTGGTTGCCCTTAAATAGGTAGACTTTGGTAAGCAAAGGAGCCCTATGATATCTTACCCAGCTCTTTGTTCACAGTAGAAGTGATTGTAAGAGAAAGGGTGTATGGTGAGGAAAGCAGAGAGGGAGAGAATTGACAAAATTGCTTGAGAATTTTCCTGGAGTTTGAGGCTCTACTCTAAGCTTCTTGTGCTCAGGGGTTGCAGCTTCTTTTAAGTCTTGTGTGTAAAATGATGTCTGTTATGTGGAGGTGCCAAGATATGTGTGCTGATTGGAATAATTCAAAAAAATTACTTAAACTTAAATCTAATGTATATTTTTAGTATTTCCTTCTTATCTTCTCCTCCAGCCCCTTACCAAGCTCAAAGGAATCAAAAGTAAAAAGTGTATGCATGAGTATACCACAAATGTAATAATGAAACTAAGAATATTGTTGAGTGCCTACATTATGCCAGTCAATCTCAATGAGCATGTTCTCTCTCTGTGTCTCTCTCTAATTTCATTTATCGTTAGATTAATCTCTTGATGCAAGCATTGCTATCCATATTTTACAAAGGGAAAGAGAGATTCAGAGAATTTAAATTGGGTTTATTGCAACTAACTAGTGGAGTCAAAGAATATGTATATAATTCCTATACTTAGAGTTTCATATAACAGAGGATAATAGCATGGGAGAAACATTGATCTGTTTAATAGTTCCCTTTAAAAAACTTGTGGTTTTAGAGTCTCTCTTTTTGTTTTGTTATTGTTTTTGTTTTCCTTTGTTTTTGCCCTCTTGTATCACAATCAGCCTGTTACTGGTAATGCCCACAGTTGTCTTGACACACTACCATGAACTAACTTTTCTCTATCTCGTACTCTCTGGATCATTAGAATATGGATACTTCATCTTCATCTCCATTGAGAGACTATTTTGTACCAAGGATTATGACAAATGGTACAGTTACTTTTTTTCTTGATTTAAGTTTCAAATAATACGAGGTAGGTTCCTTTATTCTATTTTTTTTTTTAATCAGGCAAACCTAGTATTTTTTCTTTCTAGATTTTTATATAGGTCCAATATCCTAATTTTATATGGGAGAAAACCAATACTGGGCAGTTTATTTACTCTCCCAGCCTCAAACATCCAGTAAAGGGGAGACATATTTGAAATATGGGCCAATCTGCCTCAAAAAAATACATAGTGGAAAGCAGAGTGTTACAGTGGAGAGAACTATGAGAACATACACAGAGTAATTAAGATGTTCTTGGCTGCAAGTAAAAGAATAACAATAACTTAAGGAATAAAGACAATTGGTGATTTCACTTAATAAGCCTGGAGGAAGGTAATCAAACTTGCAGTGACTGAACATAGACCATGTCACTGAGCTAACACTTCATGCTCAAGCTTGCCACTGCATAGTCATAGCATGGCTCTGCTATGTAACTCCAAGCACTTCGTGTCACATACCAGCATCCACAACAGGATGAGAGGGAGGAGGCTCACTTCCCTGCCCATCTCTTGGTCAAAAAGGGAGCTCCTGTTTCAGAAGTTCCTATTTCCCAACAGGTATTCCTTCACATGTCATTGGCCGATATTGGGTCAGATGGCCACCTCAACTTAAGGAAATCTGAAAAAAAAAATTTGTCTGATTTTCAGTTTCTAATAATGCTCACCCTTCAGAAAGAAAAAGAAAAGGAAAGGTTGTTGAGTAGGAATAATATAGGAGGAGAGAAAAATCCAAGGAGGTAGAATTCCCTGTCCAAAGTCCCACATATAATAAGACACATTCCACCATATCTTATTATTTCTGGGTTCCATGCTGCCCTCTGTTTGGATACTAGTCTTTCGATCTGTTGCTTCATTCCCTTGGGCTGATCCTGATAATTTTTATGTTTATTCACTTTTCACTGAGGTGCTTCCAACTAATGTGATAGTTTGTTTTCTAATTTAGTTTTATAGCCTATGAAATTGAGTGAAATTGGAAGAAAATGTAGTCTCCCTAAAAATATTTACATTGGTAATTAAAATAAAATTTATAATTAAACATAGAGAAAATATAGCAAATATCTATGCTTATCAAAATCTTAATATCTGATGATGTTAACTTCAGAACATTTAAAAATTAACTTACAAAAATTAAGCATAAAGTTAAAGTTTTCTTTTAAATATTTCTCAATCACATTTCCACATAGGCAAATGCTAGTTTGAATATGATCTATATCTTACCAGTCCATTTTTAATATATATTTTGCAACATATATTCATACATAGACAAATATATTGTTAATTTGTAAAAGATCATATCATGGCGTACATATCATTTTGCAACTTGAATTTTTACCTAACAGTGTTTTTGAGATCTATTTATGTTGATGCATATAGCCTTTATCTCTCTCTCTCTCTGTCTATCTAGTGCATGGCATTTCTAGTGCATCATATGACTATATTGCTGGTTATTTATATTATTTCCTATATTTTGCAATTAAAAATAATATATATGGTTAATTGTGAGCATGTATGAGAGTTTCTAAAGAGTGAATATATAGAAGTGAATTCTGGGTCAGACAAAAGCATATGCAGATATTGCTAAGTTCATCTTCATTTTCCCATTCCCCCAATTTATACATATGTATGTGTATATATGTATATACATATATTTATACATATGAATTAAACTAATGATAATAATAGTGCTTTGTTTACTGAATTGGATCCATTGAAGAAGATGAAAATGATTCCACCACTGTCTTCATATCCCCTCATCAGAGGTGACTACTGACTTGCTGGACCTGATCAATAGGTGCTTAATCCTTGCTTTATCCTGATCCTTGGTAAAGGCTCAGGTTAAAGGGAATGGATTTTCTGCGAATGGTAAGCCAGAATATAACTCTCAGGTACTCCAGCTGTTAGGAAACCGGAGGACGAATTAGGCACAAAGAAGCAAATTTTTTTTTTTTTTTTTCTTTTTTTGTTTTTTTTTTGTGGCATGCGGGCCTCCCTCCGTTGTGGCCTCTCCCGTTGCGGAGCACAGGCTCCGGACGCGCAGGCTCAGCGGCCATGGCTCACGGGCCCAGCCGCTCCGCGGCATGTGGGATCCTCCCAGACCGGGGCGCGAGCCCGGTTCCCCTGTCCTCCCAGACCGGGGCGCGAACCCGGTTCCCCTGCATCGGCAGGCGGACGCGCAACCACTGCGCCACCAGGGAAGCCCCTAGAAGCAAATGTTTTTTTAAAAATGTCTGATATATGGGACAAATGTTTTCTTCTTTCTGAAAAACCATCAATTGTTATTCTTCAGTTTCTGAAACAGGGACTTCTACCATATGTTTGAGGCAGTGTCTTAGACAGCTAGCTATAGAGACTGCTTCAGCTAAATTCAGTGAGAACATCCACTCAAAATCATGTATAGGATACTTCTTCTGCCTAGAAACACAAGTGGCTGGGGAAGAATTATGTATAGAATTTTAAGAGCATTTCAAGGAAGGACAGACCAGTACTACTGATGGGAGCATGATTTAGAAAGGATTTTGCCTTAAATTTGTATCTTAAAAAATTTTGTAAGCCTACAGTAAGAAAACAAATTACCCAATTTAAAAGGGGGCATAGATCTGAATAGGCACTTGACCAATGAAGATATACAGATGGCAAATAAGCCTATAAAAAGATGGTCAACATCACATTGTATGTCATTAGGGAAGTGCACATTAAAACAACCATGAGATACTACTATATACTTATTAGAATGGCTAAAATCTAAAACTCTGACAACACCAAATGTTGGTGAGGATGTGGTGAATAGGAATCCCTATTCATTGCTAGTGGGAATAAAAATGATAAGCTACTTTGGAAGACAGTTTGGCAACATAGTCTTAACATAGGATCTAGCAACTTTATATTTACCTAATATAAAACTTATGTCCACATAAAAGCCTGCACATAAATTCCATAGCAGCCTTATTCATAATTGTCAAAACTTGGAAGCATTGAAGATGTTCTTCAATAGTGAATGCATAAACCAGGTACATTCATACAATGAAATATTTTTCAGTGATGAAAAGAAATGAGCTTTCAAACCATAAAAAGACATGAAGGAATCTTAACACACATAGCTAAGTGAAAGAAACCAATCTGAAAAGACTATGCTATATGATTCCTACTATATGACAGTCTGGAAAAAGCAAAACTATGGAGATAGCAAAAAGCTCAGTGGTTGCTAAGACAGCAGTACCCCAAATGCCTAGATCTCTATCTATTTAAAACCCCACTAACTCAGGAATTTGATACTGATTGAAATTTAAGCATTTATAAATTATGGAGAATATAGTAATTATACAAAATGCAATTAGTCAATAATTAAAACTATTAACTTCTTTTATTAGAATAATTAAAACAATTTTAAAAAGAAAAAAGTACCATTATTGTATTCCTATAAAATACACATCTTCTTTCTGACATATACATGGGCAAAAACAACAACAAAAACACTTGATAATGTATGTATTTTCTTGGTACATGAAAGGAGTTTTGGTGTAAATGGGATGAAAAAAGCATTAAAATTTTCAGATTATAAACACATATATTTTAAAATCAGACGTTTGTCTTAATATCTGAAATTTGGAAATCACAGAGTGCATTTTTGGATGAAAAGTGAGAGATGTTTCAGAAGAGGCGTTGTGGTTTTGCAAATGCCATAAACGTTGATGAGCTTGGCTACCAGGTAGTTGGAATGAGAAATAATTCCAGAGGTGGATGCTAAGTGTTTGGTAGACTGGAAAGGAAAATGATTATATTTCAGATTCTGATAAAATCGGGATCCAAAATTATCTTGGCAGTGTTCTAAAAGAATGAGTCAGAAATTAGCAATAAAATTTAATAGGGAAAAACATATGTCTGCTAAAACGATCTGGTAGTTTCAAGGTGAGAGAGAGATGAATGAATATCAGAAACAAATAACAGAAAGTGTTAAGTTTCTAGTTGATGGCAATTTCATTAAAATACAACACTGATGGATTACTGGATAGGCCTAAAATTGATCTAGAACTTTGGTGCTTAGAGAATATTTCGCACAAATTTTCCATGTTGGACAAGCCATAATGCTGTCAAGTTTGGGTATGGATCTTTAACAAAGACACAGAAAGATTGAATTTGTCCAAAGATCATCATTTAGAGAATCTAAGATTAAAGTTCATAAAACATAGTTGAAAGAAAGAAAAGTTTTTTTTCCCATGATATAGTTTCAGGGAGTAAGCAAGAGCTACCCTTAAATAGTTGAAAACATTTTCTCAGGAATGAATCAGGATTGACTTTCTTGGACTGAAGACAGGATTAGAACTTGATGTAGAAAGCTGCTTAATAAAGGAAAGCTTTATGGACTAATAAAGAAAAGGATGTCTTAGGAGGCAGTGACTTTCCCATCACTTGGCTTTATAAGAAGGGCAGCCATTTGGGGGGAGTAATTCATATACTGTATAAGGAATTCATTCTAACTCTGGCCATTCATTAGAATGCTAAAATAAATTACACAGAAGAAAAGAAGAGTGGCAAAATCCAAGGCCAGTGTAGGACTCAAACTTATAACCTGCGAGTTCTTACAACTGGAAAGTTGGGCCAAATTCAGCGATAGGTTTAGTTCCACTTATGTGGCTGATGTGTAGTGATTACATATTACGATACATCAGTTGAATCCAAAAGGTATCATTGCCTGTCCCATACAGGCCATAACAATGACAGGAACAAAAACCTCAACAGGAACAGAGTTCACCAGTCAGAGAGAATTCAAAGAAGGAGGCAGTAACAACAGCCGTGAAGATGTAGAGTTTCAGTAGGATTAAGAATAGAAATGCAGAGCAGTGAAGTGAACCTTATTATTTAGTTGAATTGCGCACAATTACAAGAGAAGCCACCACAATGAGAAGCCTGTGCACCACAATGAAGAGTAGCCCCTGCTCACCGCAACTAGAGAAAGCCTGAGCACAGCACTGAAGACCGAACACAGCCAAAAATAAATAAATTTATTTGAAAAAAAAAAGAATGCAGTGGAATTATAGCTAATGCAAGATCTTAAACTACGAATAAGTCAAATCTAAGAAACACTAGATTATGACTATTGTATGAGTATTTCAGAAATTATAAAATTGCCCTAATGACACCTTTAGTAAAAGAGGGAAAAATGGGGCTTTATATAGGAAGCAAAACAGTTATGCATGAATATTATTTGCATACTAGCTTAAAGGTAGAAAATCATGAAAAAGAAGCTACGAGCAGAGTTTTACAATTACCCTTTTACATGTGAAAATAGTTTCATATTTTTGCATGAAGTGAGACTATATGATCATGTGGTATAGATCTAAAGCTGAAAAAGAAACTAATTGAAAAACAAAAGTTGCTCAGTGTTGAGGTTTAATTTTCAAACCAACCACTAAAGTTGAAATTAAACTGTAGAGAAATCCAATTAAACTTTTTGTATGTGCTTAATATTTTTAAGATAAATTGTCTTTATAATTTTGAAGTTATGAATCCATGTAATATACCTTGATGTAAAAAAAAATACATGTACATAGGTGTTTAAAAATCAGTCTTATTTCACAGCATAAAAGAAGAGTTACCATGAGTTTAGGTAAAAAAAAAAATTCTCAATAAGCATAATGATGGATCCTTTTTCTCTGAGAGAAAACAATTTTTTTAAGTAGCTGCTGTAATTTTACAGGAAAGTAAGATCTTTTTAAATGATAATTCCAGCTTATTACCACTTGAGCAGCCATTTTATGAGCCAAATGAAAATGTATCTTTATCTTTTATTTCATAAATCCACAGTTGCCAACACTATGCCATACGATTAGATGGAATGCCATTTTATAAAACTTAATTTGTCTTGAATAATGAAAGCCCGTGACTTCAGCACACAATATCTCCAAAAAACTAAAAATGGAGTGTTGCTAATCTTTTTAATCTGTCCCTCAATTGTCATCTCCCATGTTTTGTTTACTGACATGGAAAACCAATTTGATAATAAATGTTAAGAGAGTACGGTGGGATGTGAATATGAGATAAATGGCTTTCTGAATCTTAGATTCACCCAGGGGTAGAAATCTATAAAGTGGCACAATTCCAGCAAAGGAGATGAAAGGCCAAGGAGTTGGGTACCATAAAAAAGCCATAAAATCTGTGGTGCAAGAAAAAAGTAGAGAGAAATTCAATAGTGCAATTTTACATGTTGGTGATAAATAAAAATGAAAAACAACCACAGAAGTTAGTAAAAGAGACTAACTCTAAATCATCAGGTATGGTTGAAGCTACAGTGAGTGAAGATTGGTAAAATCCATAAGAGAACAAGTGTTGAAGGAAAGAACAGGCAGGTCTTTACTTACATATCAGTTTGCAAGTCCAACATTTAATGCTTTTAACTAAGTTGTTCTGCCTTCTTGAAACCTGAGATGGAAAATGTGACCTTTAAAGTCTTGAAACAAATACCCATTGTTCTTAGAATAAAATACAAATACATTGCTATGACAAAAGGTGCTACAAACTAGTGAAAGACCTTGAAATTTTAGGTAATTGGATTTGAATGGACACCACATTTGGATTTATGGTACAAAGATGACCTTGGGTTTAAATTTCTTTCATGTGCTGTGAGAACTAGGAGAACAGCTCACCATATAATTCCATAATTCTGTTACCCTTTTAAAGAGATGTGGATGTTCTTTGGGGGAAAAAAAACTAGGCTACAGGGTCATACATTGCCTTAGGTAGTGCAAGCCATTCACGCTTTTTTTCTCATTCTCTAGTTGTTTGCTGGGACATTTTATCTTCAGGTATCCTCCATGCTTTATGCAGTTCAGGATGCTTATAAATGCACAGCAGCGTCCACAAATTTAAATTTTGCTCTGCTTGGTTTTGGTTGCTGGACTACTAAAACCTACATCCAATACCTACCTAATCCTTTTAATAAAACCTTTTTTTTGTTTGTTTGTTTTTGTTGTTGTATTTTCAGTTCTAGGAACTCATCCTCTATCCATGAAAATGGATATGACAAACTCAGAGGAAATATTTAAAAGATAATTGAATAGAAAAATGGGAAAATATATACTCCCATAAGAAAGGCTAAGGTTAAAATAACTGATGATAACAAGAGTTGGTGAAAATGTGAACTAGTGAAAACTCGAATACCATGCAATTGTGTGTGGGAGTGTAGATTGGTAGAAACACGTTTTGACAACTGTTTGGTGGTATTTAGCAGAGCTGCATTTATGCATACACTCTGACCAACATTTCTATTACTAAGTATAAACCCAGGAAAACAATACCAATGTGCACTAAAAGATATATTCAGAAAATGCTATGGTAGCACTGATTTTAAGAGCACAAAACATGAAATAACCTACATGTTGATCTAAATCCAATGAAAAAAAGAGTAGTTACTTTCTATAATAGAAGATTCTACATCAGTGAAAGTGAGTGAACTACTGCTATATGCCAGGACTTTAAAAAATTTCACAAACATAATACCAAGCAAAATCAACCAGATTCAAAATAAAAAAGGAAGACTACATAAGTCATGTTTCAATTTATATAAATTTCAGAAACAGACAAAACTATCGATGATGATGGAGTCCAATTAGTGGTTACCTTTGAGTTAGAGAAGGACTAATGATGGGGGAGGGACATGAGGGAGTCTTGAATTCTGTTTTATATTATAGGATGTGGCTACCTGGATATTATTAACTGTGTGAAAATTCCCCAAGCTGTATATACAGTTTTGATCTGTCTTCGTATAACTTAGATAATATGTATTAAGTATTATACATACACACATAATATACATTAAATACATAAATGGATATTAAATTAAAAGGTGACACTTTTTAAAAAGAGAGAATTAAATATCTAAGATACCAGGAGATAAGGATGACAAAGTGAATGGTGGTGGTGGTGATGGTGATGATGGTGGTGTTGGTGATAATGTGAAAACTCTCAGTTCTGGTTCTAAAAGATTATATCATACATAAATATTGAGTAGTTTGAATATGAGGCAATTTATACACAGTAGGTAAGTGCTTGAAACTCTGATTTTAGGTAGACATGGACTTAAGTATAAGTTTCAACCACTTACCAATTAGGTGATGTTAAGTTCTAGAACTACCATGTAATGTCAGCTCATTCCCAGTTTGTAAACCTGAGCTTATAAACATTACTTACTTGATAGTATTAGGGTGAGGATTAATTAGCAGAGCTTTTGTTGATATTAGTACTTATTGCTATCATTATAATCATTGTTGTCTTGTCATCTTCATTTTCAGTGTTACTGTTTCTGTAGCAACAATCTAAATGTTAAATCTCACCCTTAGAAATAAGGATTGACTACATAGGTAGATAAGGTTTCAAGTGTCCATATAATGAGATGAATAGAATTTGAAAAAATTTTAAATCTTTTTTTTGACAGTACATTTAAAAAAATTATATCATGAAAAATTTACTTAAGAGCTGAAATTGCAAAAGTTGGGCAGTAAACGTGTTATACCATCCCAGAGAACTGAAATAATTATA
The DNA here is from genome assembly GCF_002837175.3 of Physeter macrocephalus. NCBI lineage: Eukaryota > Metazoa > Chordata > Mammalia > Artiodactyla > Physeteridae > Physeter > Physeter macrocephalus. Next base: position 31,671,992 of record NC_041230.1, read on the forward strand.
ATAGTCCAAAGTGACTCTTTTCATTCAACACGTACTTTGTCTCTTTATGTTAAGTGAACATATGATGGCAGGTCAATTCATCATCATTGGCGTGTTTACAACATTTAATAATTTAAAAAGAAGATCCAAAAAAGATCTTTTGGAAAGTTTGCAGATAATTGAGAGCTAGTTTTTAAGAGACAAAGTTTATGATCTGTCAGATATGATCCTTACAGTATATTCAGTGTAAGAAAATAAATGACAAGTGACATAGGAATAGAGACACACTTATCCTTAGAAAACACAGGGAGGAAGTGGATGTGTGAGGAGGTTGCTAATGACTGCAGTCAGTTGCCTGCAAATCATAATGGCTAAGGTCAGCAGTGAAATAATGTTCAAAGTGCTAACCTAGAGAGACTTCAAGTATGAAAGAGCAAAGTTGAAGTGCACTTATCACCTTAGTGGTGCCCATCAAAAGGGACTGTTCTCAGCATGTGACCTGAGCACACCCACTGGCCACAGCCAGCATTTGACGAGTATGAAACAATAGTAATCAAAGAACATTTTGTATTTCACCCTAATGCTCCCTCATTTTCAAAAGTATATTGGTTATTCATGACATTATGATTAGAGAAACTTCTTGTTAAACTTCGTCTTCCCCAAAACCCCTTTTGCAAAGGCAGTGAGCAAGGGTGAATTTAAATTAGCCTTTATTAAACAGCATTATATCTGGACTCTGGGGGCTTTCATGTTGCACAAAAGGCCAAAATTGACATATATTCCTTCTTAAAATAATAAACTCTAAAGTTTGTTAACGTTAGCTTCAATTTTAGTGCAGTATTTTACAACATAAAACAAGACTGTAAGAAAATGTCATGCTGCTCAGAAATATGCATCTCGAAAATAAAATGACCCTTCTAGACTTTTGATGGCATTTTTAGGAAATGTTTAATTTGGTTTATGAGTCAGTTTTCTGAGTTGAAGTGAAACTTCAAGGCTTTTAGAGTTTCTCCACTTTCAAAAATGGAATGTTTTAAAATACAATACTGATGTATGTATTTACATACATCAGTGAAGCTAAACTTAATATTGGCTCAAATTTAAGGAGGCTATAATTTTGTTTATCTTAGTGAGAATGTTATCATCTAAATTAGTGTTAATATTTATGCCATTGTGGAAGACTCACTGTCTAAAGAGTATTATATGAAGAACCATGTAGGGTTCTAGAATGAAGAATTCCAACCATTCTACTCAGTGTTTGATTATTCTCTGCTGTAGCCCTCAGTTGGGGTTGCCCACTGTTTAAAAATCCCCAGTGTCAGGGGATGTTAAGACATCCTCTACTTTGGGAGTATACATTTGCTGTTAAAAAAAAAAAAAAAAAAAAAAAAAGGTCTTTCTACCTTTAGAGAAAGACCTTTAATTCCTACTTTAAGAAAGTGGTTAAGAACATAGTCTTTGGAGTAGCTTGTGTAGGTTAAATCAGCTGTGGGCTGGTAAATGATTAACAATCTTAACTAATTTAAAGCTCTTGGGGAGAGGCTGATTTGTAGCATCTGTCAACTTTTGTGGCATAAATACTTCCCTCATGGATAACCTTGGGCTATGTACATGACATTGCTGAGAACAGAATTGGGATGAGGTGTACACAGTCAGTTCCTGGGAGCCATTGGGAGGAGTCTCATGCACACCACTTGTTAAATCTCAACTCTACTATCTAGAAACTGTGTTATCTGGGGTAATTTATTTAAATACTTTTGTGTTTCACTTTTCTCAAGCATGTCTATATCACAGATTGAGAATTAAGTGCTCTGAATCATCCAACACCGAGTAATGCTATCTAAGTGCTCATTGTCATTTTTAATATTCTACTCATCTGCCAATGCCTAAAACAGAATATTTTGGATCCTCCTTCTACTTATGGTCATAGAAATATTTGAATCCAGGTATTATACTCCCTCTAGATCATTCCTTTTGAAATATAAATCTTATTTAGTTATTTTTAGTTTTTCTAATACATATTTCTGTATACTCTTCACATCTCAAATTGGTCACTGAAAGAAAGATTCTGTATTACAGCTCTTCCCCCTTCATGTTAGATGCCAAAAATTTTCATGATAATCCAATTTCTTGCTTCTCCTGATGAATGGGCAACAGTCAGCTAGACTGCTTTTAAAATAGAGTAGGCACACAATGTCCAAGACTCTCTAATTTATCTAAAATGCTGGCCATGTCGCTCTTTGACTTTTTCTGCTTTGCTGTCATAAATAGATTTGAATTTGTATGTTCTGAATTTAGCAGACATTTCTCTTAATATGAGGCATCCAGAAACAAATACAGAATTCCAGGTGTGATTTTAAAAAGTCAAAGAAAAGCAAGACCATTGTAACCTTTGTACCAAACGCTGAATTTGTTCTGAAAGGACCTAAAGTTACTCATGCTTTACTTCTTTTTTTTTAACATCTTTATTGGAGTATAATTGCTTTACAATGGCGTGTTACTTCCTGCTTTATAACAGAGTGAATCAGCTATACGTATACATATATCCCCATATCTCCTCCCTCTTGCATCTCCCTCCCACCCTCCCTATCCCACCCCTCTAGGTGGTCACAAAGCACCAAGCTGATCTCCCTGTGCTATGCGGCTGCTTCCCACTAGCTATCTATTTTGCATTTGGTAGTATATATAATTCCATGCACTCTCTCACTTCGTCCCAGCTTACCCAACCCCCTCCCCATGTCCTCAAGTCCATTCACTACATCTCTGTCTTTATTCCTGTCCTGCCCCTAGGTTCTTCAGAACCATTTTTTACTTTTTTAGATTCCACATATATGTGTTAGCATATGATATTTGTTTTTCTCCTTCTGACTTACTTTACTCTGTATGACAGACTCTAGGTCCATCCACCTCACTACAAATAACTCAATTTCGTTTATTTTTATGGCTGAGTAATATTCCATTGTATATATGTGCCACATCTTCTTTATCCATTCATATGTCGATGGACACTTAGGTTGCTTCCGTGTCCGGTCTATTGTAAATAGAGCTGCAGTGAACGTTGTGGTACATGACTCTTTTTCAGTTACGGTTTTCTCAGGGTATATGCCCGGTAGTCAGATTGCTGGGTTGTATGGTAGTTCTATTTTTAGTTTTTTAAGGAACCGCCATACTGTTCTCCATAGTGCCTGTACCAATTTACATTCCCACCAACAGTGCAAGAGGGTTCCCTTTTCTCCACACCCTCTCCAGCATTTATTGTTTGTAGATTTTTTTGATGGTGGCCATTCTGACCGGTGTGAGGTGATACCTCATTGTAGTTTTGATTCTTTGCTGTGCAAAAGCTTTTAAGTGTCATTAGGTCCCAATTGTTTATTTTTGTTTTTATTTCCATTTCTCTAGGAGGTGGGTCAAAAAGGATCCTGCTGTGATTTATGTCATGGAGTGTTCTGCCTATGTTTTCCTCTAAGTGATTTATAGTGTCTGGCCTTACCTTTAGGTCTTTAATCCATTTTGAGTTTATTTTTCTGTATGGTGTTAGGGAGTGTTCTAATTTCATTCTTTTACATGTAGCTGTCCAGTTTTCCCGACACCACTCATTGAAGAGGCTGTCTTTTCTCCATTGTGTACTCTTGCCTCCTTTATCAAAGGTAAGGTGACCATATGTGCATGGGTTTATCTACGGACTTTTTATCCCATTCCAATGATCTATATTTCTGTTTTTGTGCCAGTACCATACTGTCTTGATTACTGTAGCTTTGTAGTATAGTCTGAAGTCAGGAAGGCTGATTCCTCCAGCTCCGGTTTTCTTTCTCAAGATTGCTTTGGCCATTCAAACTCATTCTACGTGGCCACCATCACCCTGATACCAAACCCAGACAAAGATGTCACAAAGAAAGAAAACTACAGGCCAGTATCACTGATGAACATAGATGCAAAAATCCTCAACAAAACACTATCAAACAGAATCCAAGAGCACGTTAAAAGGATCATATACCATGATCAAGTGGGATTTATCCCAGGAATGCAAGGATTCTTCAGTATACGCAAATCAATCAATGTGATACACCATATTAACAAACTGAAGGACAAAAACCATATGATCATCTCAATAGATGCAAAAAAGCTTTCGACAAAATTCAACACCCATTTATGATAAAAACGCTCCAGAAAGTGGGCATAGAGGGAACTGACCTCAACATAGTAAAGGCCATATATGGCAAACCCACAGCCAACATTGTTCTCAATTGTGAAAATTGGAAACCATTTCCACTAAGATCAGGAGCAAGACAAGGTTGCCCACTCTCACCACTGTTATTCAACATAGTTTTGGAAGTTTTAGTCACAGCAGTCAGAGAAGAAAAATAAATAAAAGGAATCCAAATCGGAAAAGAAGAAATATAGATGTCACTGTTTGCAGATGACATGGTACTATACCTGCAGAATCCTAAAGACGCTACCAGAAAACTACTAGAGCTAATCAATGAATTTGGTAAGGCAGCAGGATACAAAATTAATGCACAGAAATCTCTTGCATTCCTATACACAAAAGATGAAATATCTGAAAGAGAAATTAAGGAAGCACTCCCATTTAACATTGCAACAAAAAGAATAAAATACCTAGGAATAAACCTACCTAAGGAAAACAGATGGAGAGATATACCATGTTCCTGGATTGGAAGAATCAACATTGTGAAAATGACTCTACCACTCAAAGCAATCTACAGATTCAGTGCAATCCCTATCAAACTACCAATGGCATTTTTCACAGAACTAGAACAAAAAATTTCACAATTTGTATGGAAACACAAAAGGTCATGCTTTACTTTTGAATCATCTGTACAAGGAAATTTCTTTCCCAGAAATAATTCTCCTTTTTTCCTGCACAATTATTTTTGTCTGTATTTTTTCAATATTCCTCAAGTTTAGTACAACATGCTAGAAAATAGAGACTGTCTTTTCTTAACCCAAAGTTCTTAGAAAACACAAATACCACAGCTAACACAAGAAGAAATCTGAAAAACTGTGTGTCTATTAGAGAAGTTGTATTTGTAACCAAAATCCTTCCTACGAAGAAAGAATGAAAGCTTGGATGGCTTCATAGATGAATTCTATTAGGTATTTAAGGAAGAAATAATAGCAATTCTGCCCAATTCTCCTTTAGAAAATAGAGGAGAAGGGGGACTTTTCCCAACTTTTTTTTTTTTTTAATAAGAACAGCATAACAACCCAGGTATTAAAATTTGAAAAGGACATTACAAGGAAAAGAAATGACAGACTAAAATCCCTCAGGAACACAGAGGCAATAATCTTCAACAATTATCAGTAAATAAATCTAGGAATATATTAAAAATGGATTTATTCCTGGAATGCAAGACTGGATCAACATTAGAAAAATCGCATACTATAAGTCACAAAATCAACAGAATAAAGAAGAAAAATATGATCATCTCAATAGATTCAGAAAAAAGGACAAAATTCAAAATCCATTCATGATAATAATTCTTAGCAACTCAATATAGAAGGAAAATTTCTCAGTGTGATAAAGGGCATTAGGAAAAACCTACAATTAACATACTTCATGATGAAATAAAACCCCTGAAGTGTTTGGGAAAAAATGCTGTTACAAATAATTCAAAGTGTATTTCCAAAGCTGGATGGAAATTAGATAAGCAGAGCTAAAGAAATTGATCAGTTAAGTTAAAATAATTAATGCATACCTGGACAAATATTTCCATATTTAAGGAAGACAATGTTCTGCATATGTTTAGGCAAAATAAGTGAGGAAACTACAGCTGGCCTCAGACTTCTCCTCTGAAACACTGACATTCAGAAGGCAGTAAAGAAACTGCCTAGAAAGTTTTGTCGAAGGAGTTGAATCGGCATTAAATAAGGCATTCCTTCTGTTCAAGGTTAGGGGAAAAGAGAATATTTTTTGAAATATGTCATGCTTGTAAATAGTGCCAGTATAAGAATAAGAATTGCTTTAAAAAGAACAGTAGAGCAATTTAATGTAGAAAGGATATCTTGGCTTGATTTGGGGCTTGAGTTTACATTAGAAAATATTTACTTATAACTAAATCTGGATAGGAGTGTCATTTATATAGAATTACCATATTTGCAAGCATAAAGGTCATTTTTGCATAATAACTGCACTTAAGCTTTAGCATCAGACACTTGTCATTTAGATATGGCTCCTGTGTGGATTTGCTGAATTACTTCTATCTTTTTACTTGGGTACCAAAAATAAGCATATCAGCTGGGGGTAGTTTTGATGAGGGTTGTATTCTCAGCAAGCATATGTATGCATTTCTTCCAAAAAATGATTCATCATTTTGTTGACTTGAAAAGACCCACATTGTTTATTCCAGTTATTTAAACTCATGACAATATAGCTAACTAGTTTCTCCCTACTGGTCTCTTATTCTCTAACATCCCTCAGACGTCCCTCCTATTCTCTAACATGGCCTTCAGAAGCCTTCAGTGATACCTCATCAGGGAACTATACTCAATATCCTGTGATAAACCATAATGGAAAAGAATATGTAAAAGAATATGTGTGTGTGTATGTGTGTATATATATATATATATATATATATATATATATATATATATATACACATATATATATATATGAGTCACTTTCCTGTACAGCAGAAATTAAACACAACATTGTAAGTCAACTATACTTCAATAAAATAAAATTTAAAAATATTGGTAATGACACCTCATCTTTCATTTGTATAATATGTATTTTTATAACATAGACAAAACACGAGTTCTTTTAGGAAAATTTATGAAATACCAAAAATGTAGAAAAAAGAGCACACTTAAAAACATACAGCGTAGCATCCAGAAAAGAACAAAATTTTGCATTAGGCCTTTCCTAATTGCCTGCTTCTATCCCCAACCCTCACCCCACATGAATAGGTGAATCTCTTTCCCTGTGTTCCTAAAGCATCACTTGTGGGGTTTCGCCAAACCACTTGTCACACAGTACTGCCATTGTCCTTTCTGTTTACTCATGATTCTGCCCCACGAGACGGTTTTTATAAAAAGTGGATTCCTTACTTACCTCTCTATCTTTAGCATCTCGCACTGCTTCTGAAGTGGAGTGGACACTCCAGTTCCCATATCTCCTTTCCTATTCATTCCCTCAGCAAGCATTTCCTGTCTGCACTTCTTCCAAGGAAGAGTGAAATGTAATCACAGTTCATTTAAGGCAAAGTTATCAGACCTGTCTCTGTGGAAGGCCCCAGCATTGCTGAGTGGACTGATGGAGGGACTTTGTGGCTGGTCAGCTCACTCTTCTGCAAGCCTTTTTCCAGCCCCAAAAGGAGTCAGGTACTTGTTATTCTAGCCTGATGCTGAGATATTTTTAAAAATCCATGAAAGGAAGGATTCTGCTCTTGGAAGGAAAATCAGTGTTTTACAAAAATCCTCATTAAATGAAGCCAACCACTTCTGTTACTAACCAACAATATGCTTTGAGCTAGGCCATTTCCCATTGCTGGATCTCAGTTTTCTCATTTGTGAAAGAAAAAGGGTTGAAGTAAGCATCTTCTAATCCCCATTGAGCACTAACTCCCTATGGTATAGGGCAAGTAAATTGCCTGCACAATACATACATGATTACTTCTTTCATAGTTAGAGATATATGTTGTAATAAAAATTAACTTGCCTCTGTGTTATAGTTTCTCCCACCCTCCTTTTTAAATTCTCTGGAGTTTACAAATATGACCAGAGCTACATTTCCTTTTTACCATCACAGAATCACTATAAAGTAAGATGGAGAGCTTTTTAATCGATTCATGTTTCCATTTTCTCAGCAATTACACATGGAGCACCTACTATGTACCAGGCACTATATTAGACACTGAAATTACAAAGGTAATGGAAGGTCAAGGGAGTGAGCTCCATATAATAGATGCTGAAATCAGACGATTAGCTAGGACTGGAATCTATGAGTACCAAACCTGATCTCTTTTTTTAAGTCAACCAACAAATTGAACCATTGTTCCATGAAACTCTGAAGCCCCTCTCATTTCTTGGTCTGCTTTGGAAGTCAAAATTAAAACAAAACAAAAAACTGGGTATTTTTAAAGATGGTACTTAGCCAGAAATATATGTACTTGTCTTAAAATTAGCTTGGAAACTGACTTTACTCCCCAGTTGCCAAAAGAGCCTCATAGCAGGAATGTGACCGCAGCAAGAGAGATATTGAGTACGTGTGAGTGAAACTGGGGGGTTGGTGTGAAACAGCTGTTTGATTAAGGAGCCAAACTTTTAAGTAAAAGATAGAATTAATGGGATAGTTAGCCTAGTAGAAAAGAAATGGAAAATGAAATATGTAACAGGCTTGATTTTTCTTTTGTAAATACTGGAAAATGAATATGTTACGTCTGGTGCAAGAACATCATACCAGTGCTGTCAGCAAGGGCGTGGATTCTGCCTGTCTTCTGCTCCAGGAAGAAAGAGGACAGGATTGAGTTTTGCCCCATCTTTTTTTTTTCACCTCCACTTACTCTTTCTTGCCTTTTCATACCATTCCATCCTATCCTATCTTTTCTATTCACAATTCATTTCATAAAATGAGCCTTGAGAACCTATTGTTCCCAGACCTTGTTGAGACATGTAGAACAGATATGGAATATTAAATTCGAAGAAGACCCTGCTTTCAAGAAGGTTATGATCTATAGGGGAGATAAGGCATACACATATGTGCAACCTGGATATAACTATGATTCCTCATGGCCCGGGCTTTGTTGACTATACCTACCCAAAAAATCTTGATCTGAAAAGTAGACGTCAGTACAAATATTTTAAATAAACGTAACATCTAAAAAGTTATTATAATTAGTACAAGATTTCTTTCTTGAAAACTGGTGAGAGTATATGCACTGGGATGAGGAAGATTTATGCTCAGTACCCAGAAAAAAAACAAGTTCTCTATAATTTTTCTAGTAAATCTCTCTCTCTCTCTCTCTCTCTCTCTCTCTCTCTCTCTCCAATCCTTTATGCTCCCTTCCTTAGCACTCTGCTCATTAATTTCTTATATTTTTCTTTCATTCTGGTTTTGGCGAATAGGAGCTGTTTTCCCACTTACCAGCCATATCAAGTTGTTCTTGGATTCTTGGATCAGCAAACACCTTAAAACTCCAGCTCCCTATCGTTCCTTGCTTCTGAAGGAGTCAGTGATATAGGACACGGCATTATTCTCTCTTTGCTTTTTCTGTGAGAATTTGCATATAATTCCCAATGAATAAAATGCTCTATCTTCTTATTTCTTCCTACCTTTTATTATATTTCTATTTCAATAGAAATCATGAAGGAAGAGATCATGAATGACAGCAGTTGCTAATGGTTCCTAGTGAAAATCACCTTGGAGATTAGAGCAGACCCTGAAAGGGGCAAGGGGATGATAGAAAGGGGAGTTTGTCAGTGCTTACTTTTTATACTATGGAGACCTTATTGAATTCTATAGGGAACTTCTATTGGATAATATAACCCTGCATGTTATTTTCTGGGAGTAGTCTTCACCACTGCAGAAAATCATATATGTGAGGTATATGTGGAGAGAGAGAGAGAAAGAAGGAGAATCTTGACAGTATCCAAACTCATTCCACATGTCCCTAACGCCCAACCATTCCTGTCCATCCATGCTGTGGAACAAATCCATTTCAACACAAAAAGTTTCCCATTTTTGCTAAAGAGAGTACACTATGGATTTCTGTCACTTTCAATTCAAAAGTTTTAAACTATTTTGAAATCTTATAACAATCCCGGTAGGATGGCATTTCATCCTAATTTTACAGAGGGTGAAATTGAGGCTGAGAGAAATGGAAAATTACAAATAGTTTGGAAAGATACATTCTGAGGATGGTGTGTGTGTATATATGTATATGATATGTGTAGAATCTGTTCAAGTAAAATACATCTTTCTGTAGTCTGGGGTGTGTCTCTGTATCTGTGTGTGTGTGTGTGTCTGCATTTCTATATGATTGCATCTCTGTGTCCCTTGTGTGTATGTGTGTATGCATTTGATGTGTGTGTTTATGCATGTGTGATGCAAAGGTAAGAAAGAAAAATGAGAAGGGGAGGGAATGAGGGGAAACTTGTAACAGAAGAAATAAATGCTATGTGCAAAATAATGTAAATCTCGTGCTTGACAAAAAGAAAAAAAATCACAAAAATCTGTAAGTCATTGTAAAGGTGTTAGTGATGTCCTTATTTTCCAAACCACTTGATCTTCCTGTTATTTCTCTCTACGCATCTTTCAAGTACCCAGTAATCTGAAAAAATAGATGATAGACTCACTTCTCTCTGTCCCTGCTGACAACTGAAGACATCTCTCAACAAGACGGTAGTGGCAGCTCCTCCAAATTATTCTAAAAATACTGCCAGGGTATCAGCTTTTCCCTGAACTGCCTTGTTATCCTAATGCAATTATGTAACTTTCTAATCTTTCTGTCAGTGCAGTAGTCAGGAGGCAGGAGAAAAGAAAATACTGCAAACCAGAAGGACTGAACATCTAAAGTGGAGGTGACTGATTAACCAGTGCTTCTGCATTAATATCAATCTGTTAGCTACTGGCATTTGAACCAATAACTTCTTAAGGTTCCCAGGCTTGTCAACAGTTTTATATTCAACAAATTCCCTTTAACACCCACAAATGTTACAACCTACTTAAGCCAGCTTTCTCTCTCCTTATTCCCTGCTCTAATCGTCCTAAATGTATCCAGGGGCAGATGATGTAGCCACATATTCAGTGGGTACCTGAAGTCTGTCCAGGAAATGAGCAATGGATGGGATGACATGGAACCTACAAAGAGACACTTTCCCTGGCTTAATGTCATCCCTGTGCAGGAGGAATTGAACTGTTCATGGAAATCTACCTATCGTTCTGTGTGGATACATTTTTTTCCATTAATGGAACTAAAAATTGAAAGCAAAACCACTTGAGGTATAAAATCATAGGATTTTAAAGCTGTAAGGGGCTGACAAAACACTATTGCTTTTGCTTCAATTTTACAGATGAGAGAAATGAGGGTCTCAGTAGTTACGGGAGGTGGGGGTGGTATGCTGAAGATAACCTGGAGTACATTTACACAGAAGGCTATCTCTAAGTGGTGGATTCAAAATCATTTTGACTTTTCTTTTTATCTGCATTTCTTAAATTTGCTAAAATGAGCATGCGTCACTTTCTAAATAAAAAGTACTGTTACTTACGTAAGATGAGTTTTGGCATCAGCCAGATCTGAGTGTGAGTCCTAATTCTGCTGTTAAATACTGGATGTCTTTGCCAGTTTATTTAACCTCTCTGATGCTTGGTATTATCTCCATTTTATAAATAAAAGCACTTGTATCAGTTTTGCAAGGGTGGTAGGAGGATTTGACAGAATAAAATACCAAGATAAATAGCACATGACTTAGCTCCCCTCTTCCCTAACTACTTTCATCAAGACACACACGACCCTTAAATATCCGTAGCGCTTACTCTCTCCCTCTAAAGACAGTGAAAGTGTCTTCTGGGGTTAAATAACACACTGTATGGTTTTCATTTCCTGTTTGGTCTTCCAATTCCCTCTTACAATCAGAGAGCTTGTTCGAAATCCCCTGGACCACACAAGTTCAGGCAACACCTGAGAATGATGATGTGTCCATCAATAAGACAAATCCCCAGTTAAATTGGACTTGGTAATGGCATTGAAGGCCAGCAGAATCCTTTTGCTGTTAAGAACTGTATCTTCCTCTGCACAGATGTGGGACATGGGGCCCAAGGCACAGGTCTTCTGGGACAGTTAGTGTGACATAAGTAATAATAAGGATGATAATAAAAATAGCTCCCATTTGAGACTCCCTGGCAGTCCAGTGGTTAAGGCTCTGTGCTCCCAATGCAGGGGGCACGGGTTTGATCCCTGGTCGGGGAACTAAGATCCTGCGTGCCACATGGTGTGGGCTAAACAATTTTTAAAAATTAAAAATAGGCAACATTTTTTCATCACTTAACATGTGTTAGATGCTATGCAGAATACCTTAAAAATATCAGGGTGTTTAATGCTCCAAATGAGCCTCTGAAACAGTTACTATAATCTTTGATAAACTGAGCATTAGGGAGTAAAGTGAATAATTCAACGTTACACAGCTATTAATTGTTGGATCTGGGAATGGGCCTGAGAGGCCAGACTCCAGATACTGTGCTCTTAACCACCATGTTTAACATTGACCTTGTTCACTATGATTGAAAGTGGGGACAAGAATGGGGGCATAAGTCTGAATATGACTTAAAACATGACAACAGAGAAAAAAGAATATGGACAATTAGAGTGTAATGTTAATATGGAAGAAAAAAGCAGAGGGACCCCATTCTCATCATTCATTAATTTATTAATTTTTTTACTTTTTAAAATAATTTTATTATTTATTTTTAAATTTTCGGCTGCATTGGGTCTTTGTTGCTGAGCGCGGGCTTTCTCCAGTGGCAGTGAGTGGGAGCTACTCTTCATTGCGGTGCGCAGGCTTCTCATTGCAGTGGCTTCTCTTGTTGCGAAGCACGGGCTTTAGGCGTGAGGGCTCGGTAGTTGTGGCTCGCTGGCTCTAGAGTGCATGGGCTTCAGTAGTTGTGGTGCACGGGCTTAGCTGCTCCGTGGCATGTGGGATCTTCCCGGACCAGGGCTTGAACCTGTGTCCCCTCTGCATTGGCAGGCAGATTCTTAACCACTGGGTCACCAGGGGAGTCCCTGTAACTATTTATTGAATGCCTCCTGGTCACCAGGCCTACATCTAAGAATTGGAGACATTATGAAAAATAAGACAAGCGCTGTAATAAGAGGGGCTGTAATAACCCCTTAGGGTTAACCCCTTAGGATTTTCTTGCTGGTGTCAGAAGAGAAATATCTAATATATTTAAACTAAAGTTCAAATAATATTTTACTTAATTTTCACAATGACCAAATGAAGTATACAGAGTTGTCCTCATTTTGTAGATGAAACTCTAAGGTGCTAAAAGATTTGCCAGTTGACTAGGCTGCAACTTTAAGAGCTGTGTTCTCAACTACTCATCTGTGCTGCCTCCTGGAGAACGTTAGAACAAGAACACCAAGGTCTGTGCACTGGCTTCATTACTGTGTGGTTTAGTGATGCTGACGTTGCACCCTCTCCCTCTCTATCCTTTTTTGTAACATGGAGAAATAACGACCTACACCACACATACAGCACACAGTGGACTTTTCACTGGATTCCAACTGTAGCTCTTCTTAATTAACACTTGTACATCTCACTCTCATGAGAGCGCTTGCACTGTACGTTGTCATCGTCATGTCAAAGATGAGGAAACTGAAGCTCTGAGATCTTTGTGGCCTGCCTGGTGTCACAGAGTCAGTGAGCAGGAGAGCCCAAATTCAAACCCTACCAGTGTGATTCCCAAGCTCATCCTATCCTCTGCTTTGCATCTGCTGTCACCATCATTTTTTAATCCTTTTGTTTAATGCCGGAGCCCTGACATTTTTAACTAAAATGAAAAAAAAGCCAAAACGTTGTTCACTGGGTTGGTGTTTTTATACCAAAGCCATGCTGAATTAAGGAAATGTGTGCCTGTGTGCTCACAGAGACAAATTGTAGAGGCAGGCTTGGATGGAAGTGCATTCGAGAATTAAGACTTAATTTGACCGTGTTATGGTCTGTGGATAGATTAGTGAACAAACGATGCTCTGGGCTCCCTGTTCAAGTACTGTGTATCTTTTCTTTTTAACATCTACTTCCCTAGCCCAATGTGCTAATTCCTTGGTAACCCTTAGATAATTCATAGGAATTTTTCTCAATATAAACCCATTGAAAGATACTGTAAACAAAAAAAAGTTACAAAGTGTAAGGAAGTAAATAAAAGTTATCCTAAACTCTAGCACCAGAGCCACGATCCATCAGTGTGTTTGTTAGTGGCCATTTCTGGGTATATTTTCCCCTGCCAATATGCATGCAGAGAAGAGATGGAGAACAGATTACTTCACAGAAACAGGATGCCTACAACTTAATAACATTTTGGGGACTGACTTGAACATTGCTAGATCGGGATTCCAGTCTTAAATCTGGTTCTGATATTGAGATTCTAGTCTTAAAACTGGTTATTAATCGTTAATAGGCATCATTAACCTATTTAACAGCCTCATTAATTAATCTGTTAATTATTAATCAATCATAAGGCACCTAAATTAGCATTTCTGATCATAAGTTTCATGATTTATTAAAGGAAAGGCTCATTCTCTTGCCCAGAATTTATACTTTCTCATGCAATGTGAAGGAAAGGATGGAGCAGGAGGGGAAGGGTTTATATAATATCAGATCCTGAAGCAGAGGAGCTGAAATTTTTTGACAACTTCTAGCTCTAACGTTCTGTGCATCTGTGGCTTCATGTTAATTCATTTATTGCCAAATCATTTATTATTATTTTAAATAAATTATTTATTTATTTTTATCTGCATTGGGTCTTCGTTTCTGCTTTCTCTAGTTGTGGTGAACGGGGGTTACTCTTCGTTGCAGTGCGCGAGCTTCTCATTGTGGTGGCTTCTCTTGTTGTGGAGCATGCGCTCTAGGCACGTGGGCTTCAGTAGCTGTGGCACGTGGGCTCAGTAGTTGTGGCTCGCGGCCTCTAGAGCGCAGGCTCAGTAGTTGTGGCGCATGGGCTTAGTTGCTGTGTGGCATGTGGGATCTTCCCAGACCAGGGCTCAAACCTGTGTCCCCTGCATTGGCCGGCGGATTCTTAACCACTGCGCCACCAGAGAAGTCCCAAAAGTCCTGGGCTTTTTAACAAGCTCCTGATAATCTGTCACCTGGGGGAAAAGAAAAAAAAATAAGGTGACAGTTTATTCTGTGAAAACTCCTAGGGCAGATAAGAGATTTACCTTTTATTTTTCCCTTTCCACAAATAGAATTTCTGCATTTAGGATATGGCAGTTTCTTTTTTGAATACCTTTTGGGAAAGTGCACATGATTTGAAAGGCCTATGAATAAAAAAAAAACCAAAAAAACCCCTGAAGCTTCACTTAATTATTGTATTCTCTTCCCTTTGAGGTGCGGAACTAATGGATTAAGATTGACGTTGAAAAATATATAGATCCTGTTGCTCAAGATTCTATAGTCACCTGGAAAGTTCTCTATATTGACTCAGTTAGGCTTATCTATATCACCTAAACGGAATCACTTTAAAATACAGCCTCATGTCTGAAAATAATACAAGTGCCATGTTTTGCCCTGATTCTATTAATATATATATATATATATATTTTTTTTTTTTTTTTTTTTTTTTTTTTTTTTTGTATGCGGGCCTTCCTCTGCTGCGGCCCCTCCCGTTGCGGAGCACAGGCTCCGGACGCGCAGGCTCAGCGGCCATGGCTCACGGGCCCAGCAGCTCCGCGGCACATGGGATCCTCCCGGACCGGGGCGCGAACCCGACTCCCCTGCATCGGCAGGCGGACGCGCAACCACTGCGCCACCAGGGAAGCCCTCTATTAATATATATTTGTTCCCATCTTCAAGGATTTGCTGATCCTCAGTTGGCCCTGACATTACCCTTTCAAAACCATCATTGGTCTTCTAAGCCCAAAGACCTACTCAGTCAATCCACTCTGTGTTAGGACTCAAACAAGCTGCTGGCATTCTCTTCCCCTCCTTAGTCAAAGTAGCCGCTTCCATCCCAGTGCTGTGAAACATGGACCAGAACAATGTAACCATTATTACCCATTGGTCAGGGGTCCTGATAGTGATCAAGTTGCAAACAAGCAGGGTTTGATCTTGCTTATTCTCTTCGGAAGCTTTCTTCCCCCTGCCCATTTGTGTCTAAGATTGTAAACTAAGTCAAATTTCAATAATTGTTGAGTTGAAGATCCAGAATACTGTTAAGATGATAAGGAATAAGTTTTTGTCTCTCCTATGATGGCCTTACAACTAGCTTCCAAGTAGCGAAACTCTGTACATCCTGCCCTGTGAGGTGTGGGGAGTAACTGGTACCTATATCACTATTATTTCCTGTTGTAAAGCCCAGAGAATGCCAAATATCTGCCTACTCAACATATTCTGAGTTTCACTGCTTAGCATGGGTTTCAGAATAAAATAGTTTCTCTCTCTCCCCCTACCCCTCTTTCTAAACCCACACAAACACATACACATACCAGTAGGAATGTCATACTGCTGCCTTGGTCTCTAGAACATTTTGCTCCTTTTCTTACTCATTCTTTCAATCTCTTATTCCATTCAAATAAATAAGATTTATTCACTGCCTTCTGTATCCTAGGGAAACCACAATGAAAGAAAGATGCAGAACCAAACCTCACAGAATGTGAAGATCTTCTTGCTGTTTCCTCCTTTTGCTATTACCATGTATGTCTCTTTTTCTGGCTTCCTTTATGACACTTCTCTCTGCCTTTTCCCTTCTGAGAGTTCCTGCCCTGAGCAGGGCTGCAGTGCCCAAGTATCATACATCTCTGGACATTCCTGTTTATTAGTGTTTTCCATCAGTTGTGGTTACAATGTGTGATATACACATAGATTTTTGAAGGATTAGAGATAATTGGAAGAGAAAGTGAAGAGCAGTTGAAGCCTATGGCCATTCAAAATATGTGAACATTCTGTTCAAAATGTTATTGTTTAAAAGAAAATCAAGGTCAAAGAACTCAAATCCCTGACCCACTCGCCCACTCCCACCTTGGTGATAATGGCAGAATATGACATGCTTTCAGACTTTTAACAAAATGTACTCCAAATAGATTAAAATGTACAAATAAAAAAATAGATACCTTGAAAAATGTTAATGTCTTCAGTACTAAATGAAGTCATGGGTCAGAACCAAAGACTTCCTGGGAGTACATTTTGAGGATCATCTTGTAGTTAAATTTTAGTTTAACAAAAAGCAACTGGTCATTGTATGAAAGACAGTAAGTAATAAGAGACACAAAGCTAGAAACAGAATTGATAAGAGTGTAACAGACCAAAAATATAAGAATTTCCTAAACCTCTTTGTCCCTGAGGTCTTGTTCTTTGATGTGTATCTAAGTCATTTTTTTCTTAATGACTAAATCACTGTTTGGTCACAGACCAGAAAACCAGCACTAGGAAGTATTCATCAGGGAGACACAAAATAATGTGGTTTGGGAATGGCATTTTTTATCTTATTTTTGAAAAAAAGAAACTATCTTAAACTATCCATCTGGGGCACAAAAAATATCTATCTACCATTATCAAAATGATTTACTTAAGAGCCATTTAATGAGATTCATTAATTTAAAGAGATTAAAAACAGTCTGTATTAAAGGACATTTTGACAGAAGAAATAGGTTATAATAAAAGCTGAAAATCAGCAGTCTTTCTTTTTATCAAAGACGATGCAGAACTCTTAGCAAAATCTTCTTCATTCAAAGTGAAGTTCAAGATCTGATTCAATTAATAGCAGTCTTTAAACAGAAAATAAAGAACGTTTGCAATAGGTCAAAGTACTGAATGTACTACTGACAAGAGCACAAAATGTTCAGTATTTTCCTAGGGAGACATCTAAAATGAGATGGAAAGGATGAAAATGGAGGGGTAAAATCACACATATTTAACAATAGTAGAAGAAACCTGGCCTAGAAAAAAAGCTAACTTTTAACAGACTGAAAACCAACTTGCCTATTCCTAGTTACCTTTGAGGCAGCAATTGTTTATGTAATCAGCGGGAGCATCATTTTCTCTCTGAGACTTGTATCTTGAGAGTGTATTATTGAAATACACTCCTTAAAAATTATATTTATTTTTTTCTCTTAGATAGCATATATTTTATACATTAGTACAAAGATATGTGCTAAATACTCCAAATGACTGCCTATGTGGAAGAGAGTGATTTTGGAATAGGTATGCATAGAAATAAATACATGAAATTTTTCAAGGAAATATATAAAAATATGCTCATCCGAAATACATGCATGCATATGTGCATACAACTGAAGAGTTGAAGTGTGTGCATCCTTAGGAATCTGATTGAATAACTTTGACCACAGAAGAAACAAAGTTAGAAGGCACTGTATTAGCTGGGTCCTCTGGGAAGCAGGTGCTGAGATGGAGTTGGGAACACAAAAGGTTTTTTTATTGGTAACGCTTTCAAAAGATAAAAGAAAATGGAAGTGGGATTGAACAGGGAAAGTTCCAAACCATGGTGTGCACCCTTTCCTGTGAGAAGGAAGACCAACAGAAGCAGGAATGGACAGGGAGAATCTCCGACTGCAATGTAGATTTAGAAATTCCTCAGGGAATCCAAGGGGGAGATCCAAAGCAAAGATTTCCCATGAGGTGAGCCCAAGGTTGCATGGAAATAGCCAAGTCCTGGTACCTCTGCTGGGGTCAGCCGTTGGTGAGGGCTGCCCAGGAAGAGCATGGTTATGGCAAGAAAGCTGATGTGGAGCCTGAAGGCAGTAGCAGCTGGAGGCAGGTAGCAAACTGCAGTCCTTCTCTGGAACGGAAAGTTCTGCCTTGAAGGGAGATCTGAGCAGAACATTTCCATAGCTACCACTGCAAACATTCTACCCTCTAGGTCCATACTATTTTACTCCTTTGACTCTGAAGAACATTTTAGTGGGGGAAGACACCCTTACTATATTCTCTTATTTTCTTAATAAAAAACTGAATCCCAGCCAGATTAAATGACTTGGATCATTCAATGATCAATCTCAGATCATTTGTTAGAATACTCAGGACTAGACTCCTTTAAGCCATTTTAAGGTCATTTTCCACTTAATCACACTTCCTTCTTTCTCAGAAAAATAAAATGTGTTTGACACTCATGAGACACTTTCTTTAAGTACTGTGTTTTAACTAGGGCTTCTGTCCTAATCCCCTTATCATTTCCTTTATTTACTGTATCTTGACACTAAACCACTTGCTGGAAACTTTTCCCATATTAATGTTTTTTTTTTCTTGTGTTAAAATTGCTGTTTTAATGTTAAATGTCTGCAAAGGGAAGTTAATATTCAAACAGCAAAGAAAGTATTTAAAGAAAGCTTCTTGACTCATACTCTATTCTTTTCCCCAGAGATTAATAATTTTGACCATTTCTGCTTTTAATTCTTTTGGTGGTTCCAACACAATTGTAAAATAATGGTCTATTCCTCTATTTCTCATTATACTTGACTATAAACTATGAAATACGGTGAACTTATCTGTCTTTAAAATATACATCACCTCCACGTTGCTATTGTTTGGAATTTACGAATAATTTTAAGTGATAAAATATTACAACTTCCTTATCTCTCAGCTACAGAGAATACACCTTGTTTCCCTACGATGTAATCTTTAAACCTCTTCTTCACTTCTTCCTTGTTTTGCCTCCCTCTGTCAGTTATACCATCATTTTTTTTTTTTTTTTTTTTTTTTTTGTGGTACGCGGGCCTCTCACTGCTGTGGCCTCTCCCGTTGCGGAGCACAGGCACCGGACGCACAGGCTCAGTGGCCATGGCTCACGGGCCCAGCCGTTCCGTGGCATGTGGGATCCTCCCGGACTGGGGCACGAACCCGTGTCCCCTGCATCGGCAGGCGGACTCCCAACCACTGCGCCACCAGGGAATCCCCATCATTTTTAATATTATGGTTTTTGATGTTTACATTCTCTGCCACAATCTAGAGCAATTGTCACCTTCCCTCTGAATTTTAAAAACAAACATACCAAACAAGAAGACAATATAAACTTACGTTTCTAATTCTGTGATGTTCAAATGAGAAGGTTCGGAATGTCAAGGTCAAATTATTCTCTTAGTACTCACCAGGTAAACAATTATGTAACATTTTATTTTGATTTATATAAGCATTACAGGATACTTATGTGCATATTTTTCTTTTCTATGGTTCTTTTTTCCCTCTATGGACAGAAATAAATATAGATGTATATACATTTATTCAGTTACATGACATATATATTACCATCTTCAAAAAAATCACTCAGTTTATATATGTGTATATCTTTTATGAAATAATTTGGTTTATTCATTATTACTATTTCATAAATAACCTTTTTTGGATCCATCTCCTAAAGCTAAAGAAACAAAAGCAAAAGTAAGCAAATGGAACCTAATTAAACTTACAAGCTTTTGCACAGCAAAAGAAACCATGGGCAGAAAGGGAAGACAACCTACTGAATGGGAGCAGATATTTGCAAATGATATGACTGATAAGGGGTTAATATCCAACATATATAAACAGCTCATACAACTCAAAATCAAACAAACAGCTGATTTAAAAATGGGCTGAAGAACTGAATAGACATTTTTACAAAGAAGAGAGGCAGATGGCTAACAGGCATATGAAAAGTTTCTCAGTATCACTATCATCAGGGAAATGCAAATCCAGACCACAATGAGATAATCACCTCACACCAGTCAGAATGGCTATCATCAGAAAGAACACAGGTAACAAATGTTGGCAAGGATTTGGAGAAAAGGGAACCTTTTTACACTGTTGGTGGGAATGTAAATTGATGCAGCCACTGTGGAAAACAGTATGGAGGTTTCTCAAAAAACTAAAAATAGAAGTACCATATGCCCCAGCAATTCCACTCCTATGTATATATCCAAAAAACCAGAAACACTAATTCAAAAAGATACATGCACCCCAGTGTTCATAGCATTATTTACAGTTGTCAAGATATGTAAGCAACCTAAGTGTCCATCCACAGATGCAGGTAAAAAAGGATATATTATATATATACACACACACACACACACACACACACACACACACACACACACACATATGAATACTACTCTGCCATAAAAAAGAATGAAATTTTGCCATTTGAAGCAGCATGGATAAACTTGGAAGGCATTATGCTAAGTGAAATAAGTCAGACAGAGAAAGACCAATATTACGTGATGTCACTTATATGTGGAACTAAAGAAAAATTAAGCTAGTGATTGAAACAAAAAAGAAGCAGACTGACAGATACAGAAAACAAACTAGTGGTTACCAGTGGGGAGAGGGAAGGGGGGAGGGGCAATATAGAGAGAATAAAAAGGGTTGTTATGAGATTATATGGAATCGTGTGTGAAACTTCTGAAAATTGCAAAGCACTTTAGAATTTAAAGAATCATTCAAAAAGATGTTGATATAATTGTAGATTCACATGCATAGCTGTAAGAAATAATTCAGAGAGTGCATCTGTACAGTTTAACAAGTTTCCCACAATGTACTTACTAGCATCTTGCAAAACTGTGCCAGGATATCACAAGCAGGACATTGACAACATTGACAATGATACATACATTCAAGAAACAGCACTGTTCCTCCACAGCAAGGATCCCTTGTTTTACCCTTTTATAGCCACGTTCACCTTTCTTCCATGCCAACTGTTGCTAAATCATGGCAGCCACTAATCTCTTCTCCATTTCTGTAATTTTACTATTTTAAGAATATTTTATAAATGTTATAATACATTATGTAACCTCTCGAGGTTGCTCTTTTTAACTCAGTGTAATTCCTTTGATATTTATCCAAGTTATTGCATTTATCAATCATTTGTTCTTTTTTAAGAAAATATTCTGAGCAGTATTCCATGGTATGAGTGTACCATAGTTTGCTTAACGTTTCACCCATTGAAGGACATCTGGGTTGTTTCTAGTTATTGGTTATTGCAAATAAAGTTGCTATGAACATTAGGAACATTATTTCACATAAATATAAGTGTTCATTTCTTTGGGATGATGTGCAAGAGTGCAGTTGCTGCTTTGTGTAATATTTGCATATTTAGATATACAAGAATCATCTGGTATATGATATACATTTAGTGTTGAGGTCAGTGCTGCACATGCAAAGGACAAAGAAAATAAATTAAAAATGTCACATGAATTATCATTTTTCAGTGGAAACTGAGCCTATTTAACCAGAGAGGTAGGTACAATGGCATTTTTCACAGAAATAGAAAAAAGAATCCTAAAATCTGTGTGGAACCTCAAAAGACCCTGAATCACTAAAGTAATCTTGAGCAAGAAAAATAAAGCTGGCAACATCACATTTCCTAATTTCAGACTATATTACAAACCTATAGTGATCAAAACAGTGTAATTCTGGATGATTGATAGAAAAATGGAACAAAATAGAGAGCCCAGAAATAAATCCAGGCATATGCAGTAAACTAATTTTTGACAGAGGTGCCAAGAATATATAATGGGGAAAGGATAGTCTCTTCAATAGACTGTGTTGGGAAAACTGGATATTCACATGCAAAAGAATGAAGTTTGATCTTTATTTTACACCGGTCTGTAAAAGTCAACTCAAAATTGGTTAAAGACTTAAACTTGAGCTTTGAAACCATAAAACTCCTAGAAGAAAACATAAGATCTCAGCAATGGATTTTTGGATTTGACACCAAAATGGAGTATGGTCAGTACTCCATTTGCTGTCTCATAGTCTGAATCAACACTCTTCCTTAAGTTGAATCTCTTTCTATAGCTTTCTCTTAAATAGTAAGGTAAGGGGCTGAATGTATAGTGAGTGTCAATTACATTCCAACCTTTTTATATATATTATCATACTAATCTTTGAAATATTTTTCAAGTAGGTATTATCTCTATTTATAAATAAAGATGCTGAGACTCAGCAAGGTTACGTAATTCATCAAAAGTCACACAGCTTGTAAAAGATGAAGATGGGTATTCAATCCAGTTGTCTGACTCTGAAATTCATGTTTCTTTCTACAACATAATCCTGCTCTCTCAATCATTATATGAAGTGGTCTTCTAAGAAAATCACCTTTGACAAAATCACCCCCTCATTTTATTCAGGGTAGTCTCCTATGAGTTAGAGTTTAGTAGAGGAATCCTATGTGCTGCCACTTTGCCTGAATCAAGTTTATTAAGGTCCTTGAACTGAACCTGGGTGGATGCTCTATTGCTTTCTACTTCCAGAAAGTCAGGAGCATTTAGACACGAAATAAACATAGGCTATGTACAAAATTAACCATTTAATATTTCTAAGCAGATATCTCTATAAGAGAAAAAGACCTCTAATCCACGAAGGTGATGCAGCTTGTTTCCAGGTTAAATACTTGCATTTCATAATTTCATAGCTTTCTTTCTTTCTCTTTCTTTCCCCTCCCTCCCTCCCTCCTTCCTTCCTTCCTCTCTCCCTCCCTCCCTCCCTCCCTTTTCTTTTTCTTCCTTCCTTCCTTTTCTTTTCCTTCCTTTCTCTCTCTCTCCCTCTCTCTTTCTTTTCTTTTCTTTTCTTTCTTTCTCTTTCTTTCTTTCTTTCTTTCTTTCTTTCTTTCTTTCTTTCTTTCTTTCTTTCTGTCTCTCCCTCTCTCTTTCTCTCTTTCTCTCTTTCTTTCTTTCTGTCTGTCTCTCTCTCTCTCTCTCTCTCTCTCTTTCTTTCTCTTTCTTTCTTTTGTTATTTTTAACAGAATACTCCTATTCCTTTTTATGAAAGTCTGTGGATAAAAATAAGTAAACTTTTAAAAGTGGTTGAGAGGCTTGGCAGTATTGTTACCTTAGCAAAGTTTATAGAAAATGTGCCAATTTTTAAAATAATAATAGTAATAAATGACGTAATGCTAATCATGAGGGAAAAACAGAAATAAGAACTCCTCAAAATTCTTTAATGACTCTATAAAAGGAACAAATCTGCAAAGTGGTACAGCTGACAAAATAGCATTACACAATGAAGATTAGTAAATTTAAGTACTAGTGTAACTTTATTGTCATAACCACATTGGTAGCAATTCTGAATTCTGCAGGCCTAGGTCAAGAAAAGGTAAATATATTAATAACAAATTTACACATTTTCTGCGGCAGAGGCAACGGTTCTATTCACAATAGTGAACCATCAGTATAAATGTGCACACTGACCACTCAGAAATGCTATTTGCCATGAACATCAGAATTCTGGTTGAATATCAGAGGCATTCCCATGCATGAATTTAGGCATTTTACCAGTATGTAAAGTGGCTGCCATGTATCAGACTCTAACAATTTTGAGGAATACGTTAATGCATAAGATTCTGTTGCTAAAATTGATGTAGTCACAGTCTAGGGGAAAAATATGAATTGTAGCACACTTATAGAGCTAAGTGCTATATTCCAGTTAGGCCTTGCAAAATCAGGAAAGTCTTTTCAGGAAGAATGACAATTAAAGTGCCTTTTGAAAGATTAAGTTTGCCAAGCAAGAGATGATGGAGGAAGGACAGTCCCATGCTAAAGGGATATGGGAAAGGATAATCTCTTCAATAGACTGTGTTGGGAAAATTCCATGCAAAAGAATGAAATATGATTTTTATTTTACACCATATACAAAAGTCAACTCAAAATGGATTGAAGACTCCATTTTCTCACTCGAGTGAGAAAGTTCTATTGTCCCTGGATGATTCTGGGCTGAAGCTAGGG
Source organism: Physeter macrocephalus (assembly GCF_002837175.3). Taxonomy (NCBI): domain Eukaryota; kingdom Metazoa; phylum Chordata; class Mammalia; order Artiodactyla; family Physeteridae; genus Physeter; species Physeter macrocephalus. The sequence continues at coordinate 31,696,351 of NC_041230.1, forward strand.
CCATTCATTATTGGGGCTCCAGGAATTAACTCTGAGTATTTCCTTAGCTGGACACTCATTTGATTGAGACTTCACTCTTATGACTTCTAGAAACATAGGAGGCAGGGTGCTATAGATATAAAACTCAAGGTGGGGGTCTTAGACGTGACAGTTCTTGGCCTGACCTTCAGAGATTCTGATTATATGTGTCTGGACTGGGGTATGTGACTCATTTTTAACAGGCTTCTAAGGTTATAATGATGAATTTTATCAAGACCATATTTTTTAAAACTCTGTAACAAACACCATGGGTTAAGAGCTTGTAAATGATTTTGAGGAGTTTTTTATTTTTATTTTTTAAAGCACTCCACACACACCTTACCCAATCAGCCACACTAAATAAGTAAGACCACAGTATTCCCACTAGAGTATTTCTACACCACTTACCCTGGGTGTTTAAAAAACTGATTTTATTTATTTTAACTGAATATCCATGTCCCTTAGAGCAAAGAATGTGCTTTGTTTATCTCTGCTTTCTCCACAGCCCCAAAGGCTTAACATATCATCAATGAGCAATAAATATGTAATGAAGGCATGTTTTACATCTGGCCAGTTGATTCATCAAAAGATGCAAAGGGCTGAGCTGATAGCCTGAACCAGTCATCAGGGGCAGCAAGTAGGTAGCTCTCATCCATCTGCTGTGGTAGAGATCAGTCAAGTATTCTCAGCTGATATGCTGAGACTTAAAAGCAAGCCCAAGAACAGGGTGGGTTGGAGCTAAAGGGACAGGATATTAAAAGGAAGTCTTAGCATTTGCTTCTGGTTTGTCAAGACCAAAGATTGCAGATCGTCAGTAGGTATCTGGGATCATGGGAACTGAAAAGCCACTAGAAACAGTAGGTTTAATTGGTAGCTAAGGGCAGAGAGTATCAGATTTGCTGTGGGCAAATACTTGGGAGGGAAGATAGTCACCGGAAAGAGGGCAGAAGAGAACCAACCACCTATTTCTTGAAGGCAAGAAAGGATAGCTTTATAAAGAGGAAAAGCCTTCCTCCATGTCCTGAGGATTGAGATGTTCCAAGGAGAAACATAGGGTATGATAAAGTATTGATACAATCATAAAACTTGAAGCCTGGAGTTAGAGTTTGTGGCTCTCTTTGGTTTCCTTGTCAGAGGTGACCTGAAAGTACACTGAGGGCTGAAATGATATTGACAAGATCTGAGAGTAGGCTGGACTGAAGACACAGTAATTCAGATTCTACTCTCAAGGTCTCCCCCCACCACTTCCTCTCTGGGTGCAGTAACTCTACATACTTTAAACTTTTTTCTCCTTCTTTTACTTAACAAATGACATTGAAGGTCCAGAATTTTTCTAGTAAAGGCATCTCTTCTTGATCTAAAGTATTTCTTCCCTCTGGAGAGATTGGAAGAAAAAGGGAGAAGCTTTATTACACAGATTTTAACTTTAAAAATCTTTTGTAAATGCAGTGGGTGAAAAAAAAAGATTTCTGCAAATTCACTATTTTTTGGGGTTGGGGGGGATGGCAGCTGTGGGCTCTTTATCTCAGCATTACTGTTTAAACAAATATTTTTCACACAAAATAAGTCACCATAAAGAATTGCTAATTAGTTGATGAAGGATATTCATCCTTACATTTTTTAGTTTGAAATTAATCAGAAGGTGATGGACACTGGGAAATATGTGCCTACAATCTGCTGCTTCAGATTTGGGGACATATGGAGTGTGGGGAGAAGCACCTTGGTTAAGTTTGCATGACTAGGTTTAAATTCAAGCTTCCACCAGTTACTAGCTGTGTGACACTGCTAGTTGGTCAACCTTTCTGTACGTATATTTTTACGTATGTGTGCATTATTCGTCAAATAGGGTATCATTGCATGTAGCTTGTGAAGCTTAAAGGAGTTACTCTACACAAAGTATTTTGATTGATGCCTGGTACATAACTAGTGTACAGTGTGGGTGCTCAGTAAGGGTAACTTTAATTATTACTTTGAGAAATTAATGGCTTACATATTTTGGGGCACTGGTCTTTTTCAGACATGGCTATGACTACATACTATGTCTACCTAATCACCGTCAGTACAGTCAAAAATGTTACATGGTGGTAGAAGTTCTAAGCACCAGGGATAGAGCAAATAGAGGCAATATAATTTAGTGAAATAAAGTAGCATCTCTGGTCTGCTAAAGGGAAATTTCCTCCTCTTTCATTTGCCTATTCTCCGTGTCTGTAAAGTGAAGATTATAATAGCCCTACCCCATTATGGATTTGTAGGGACGATTAAATGAAATAATGAGCATTGGTGCTTAGTGTTAGATTAAGTGCTTTGCATTCATTCTGTCGTTTAACCATCAACCATCTGAGGTAGGCATTGCTGCTTTCCCCGTTTTAAAGATGTGAAAGCTGAGGCTCAAAGTGGTTTTGCAAGTTTCTCAGTGCCACACATCTAATAAATGGAAGGATCCAAACCATAGACTGTCTTAGTCCAAATAAATCTTGTGATCATAACAATGACCTTGAATTGCATCCAGATGTTAGACACCCAAGACTTTGGGGGGAGAATCAACTAGTCTAATCCCCTCTTGATACAGATCTGAAAACAGGATCAGAGTGACACAAGATTATGCAATAAAATGAATAGTTGTCTCATCACAGCAGATCAGGGTCTAGGTTGGCTTGTCCTTTCATCTGAGAAAGATGGATGATAACCTTACTGATGGGTGGCTCTGTCTTTCCTAGTATGCCTTTCCAGGAGAAGTTCCTCTGTCTTTAAAAACATAGCTCACCATGGAGTTCTGAGAGAATCACTCACATGGCAGGTGCTCCAGGCCACTCATTCCATGAGTGCTTATTAGAATTGTGCATTTTTAAACACTTGATACAACTAGCAACATCTTAAAATGGGTGCTCTAAAAGAATAGGTGCTTATTTTTGTAATGGGCAATACTAGAGGGTCATTGCTAAGTGCAACTACAAGTCTTTACAGAATAAAAAGGAGGGATTATTTTATGTAGACAAGGGTTGTATAATACTTCTGTTTGGCACACTTAACAGTTTAGTCACCCAGGAACCCTGAAACTCTCCCTAACTCTATCATATTTGGGTCTTGGTTTTTCAGTAAAACTTGATGGATAACGTGCGATGTGGAGTCATATTTTTAGGTTTAAAGCTCAGATTCCCCACATTAGAACTGTGTCCACTTGGACAAGATATGTGAACTTTTTGGTGCCTCAGTGCCCTCATCTAGAAAATGGGTGAGTTAGTGGTACCAACATCATAGGGCAATGGGAGGATGACATGTGTCATTATCTACAAAATGCTCACAATAATACCTGGAAGGTAGCAAGTGCCCAATACATGTTCACTGTTATTAAGACTCAGCAGTCCCAAGAGCATCTTAATTTCATATATTTGCTGATGTATAAATATTAAAACATAAATATAAGAATACATATAAAAAAATAAACATTTTTTTATTTAGGTGCCAAGCATATTGAAATAAAGAACCTTCCAATGGTTTACATTTGAGCAGGAAAGGCAGATGAGTAAACAGATAATCACATCCCAATGCACATCCCCTGAGAGAGATTCAGCAGAATGTTATTGGGAGTGAAGAAGAAAGAGCAGACTCTTTGAGGGAGTTCAGAAAGGAATCCTGGAGGGTGTAACATATGAGCTACGTGTGTCGCAAGAGTGGAACAAATAAGAAGGCATTCTAAGAAAATCAAAGGGAAAAAGACATCAAAAAAAATCTAGTGTGTTTGATGAATGTACATTTGATATAATTAGAGGAATTGGAGGAGGGCTTGGGGGTGGTGAATGTGGGCTACAGAAGAAGCCTGGGGCCTGAGCAAGGAGACAGGTGCCCCACTAGAGATATACGCCCCATGTCTCATGAAGTTTCATTGCGGTACATAGTATTCTTGGTGACAGCAGCGTGTTGCCTTTCCATACAACTAGACTTGTTCTTGAATCCTTGTTCTGTCACTTCCCAACTGTGGGCAAATTACACACTCTTTCTGTCTCAACACTCTCACCTGTAAAATGAGGATGATGAAAATAGCACCTAATTCAAAGGGTTTTGTGAAGATGTAATAGCATAAAAATTCATGTAAATTTTGGGGGCACAGTGTTCTTCTGTATGTGATTTTGAATATAACTCCGGTCTTACCAGTGATGAAACCAAGGACAGGTAACCCTCAAGTGTTAAAGTCAGGATTGGAGCCAAGAACCAATGCCCAAATCCATGGCATTTTTTTTTTTTTTTGCCATAAGTTGCCCTTTTTTTTTTAAGTTCTTTGTGTGCATGTGTATATGTGCGCATGTGTGTGTGTGTGTGTATGTGTTTTCAAATGACGAGACATTAACCTTTCCCCAGAGCTTGGTGAAGAATCTGATTATTTTTCCTCCGGAGCAATTTCTAGTGTTATTGTGATCCATTCAGTGAATAGCATTTGGCCACTTCAGAAGCATTTTCCCACTTCCATGTAAATGGTATGATTAGATGTGAAAGGTAATCTTGAGTGCTGCCATGTTATGACATTAAAATAGTAATTCAATTGTTAGCAACCCCTCACAAATAAGTGTTCAATCCATTTGTGTTTAATAGCTCAGCGTCCTTACATGCCTTTCCTTTTTGAAACACAAAGCAGTATTGATTTATCTTCATAACCAACTAAAAAGTGCTTTGAGCACTTTTATCATTTCATTATCCAGCAGTAAATAAGGAAAATAACCTGCAAAAAAATGTCCATGGGTTACTTGTATCCTTTTCCCTGCAAAACAAATGCAGACGAGAGTGACTTTTAATGGATTTGAATGTCGTTATATTTGAAGACATCTTGGCATCATCAGGAAAGGCAGTTTGGTGTAGTGAAAAGCTGTGAGCATAGAAATGGAAACCCCAGTGTATTACAGTCACACTGGGGATTAGGGCTTTAATATATGGATTTAAGAAGGGGGGTCCATAACACCCAGTTTGAAAACTAGCTCTGCCACTTACTGGCCATGTAATCTTCAGAAAGGTATTGGTCTCTCTTTTTGCATCTCTGTTTTCTCCAATATAAATAAAGGGGCCTGACTACAGCTGGAACAGAAACAAATTTCTGCTGAAATTAATTTGGAAAGGATCTGGAAACTAGCCTCCTACCCTCCTTTCCCCTCCAAGGAGCCAGAACTCTATGAAGCACAGCTGAGAACCTTTGGATAAAATCTGAGGAGCTTCTGCCATTCTTGCCTTCAAGGATTTTGTGAAGAACTTCATTTCTCAATTGACTTGCATGAAAAACTCACCTTTTGGTCTCAAGCCTCTTGGACTTGCCTTAAGCTATTTCCTCTGCCTAGAATTCCCTCAGACACCTGACTGTCAAACACCCGCTTCATTTTCTGATGCCCAGAACAGTCTTCCTTCCAGTACACTTTCCAGAGACCTCCACTCAAATTTCTTCTCTCTGTGCCACGCTGTAGTACATTTCATTGCTTACAATAAGGATATGCAAATCTTATATTCTTGTGCACTAGATTTGAAGCCAGTGGAGGCAAAAAAAGAGTCCGAATTCAGCTTTGAATCCAAAATGAAGACCTCAGCGTGTTGACATACAGTCAGTGCACCTGAGAGTGTGATTTGTGATGGGGTGTGGAGTAGATACTAAAGAGGACTGTAGCCACCCAGAAACCCTTTGCTTCTCCTGTTGTAAGAGAGAAAAGTTGTACCAACTCTTATTAGCTCTTTCTCAAAAAATATCCCTTTAGAGTGGGGCAATATCCTGGATTATGCTTTTATGACCACAGGAAATACTCTTGCATGATGCTGCTGTGATTTCCCCTACTTGCAAGCTAACAAGTGAACCTACCACAGTTTCATAGATACTGGCAGAAGAAACAAGACTCCTGGATCAGAGATCAAGACCTTTATCACTCACAGCACAGCTGGCTGCATGAGCTTCGTGTTCATATCAGTTCCCCTTTTCCTACAAGTCCTGTGGGAGTGATGTGGAGTGGCTTGGGTAGCACATACTTGGTCGTATCCAAGTCTGTGCTTGGGTAGTGTATACTTGTGCACAGCTGAAGTAACTGAAGCTTTAGAAACCCCCCAGTCTTGTAAGGGGGCTCTGCTAAACCTGCTCAACTTTTGACCTAGAGGGAGACATCTTAATTGTGTTGGTTAGGAATCAGATCTTCCCTCTGCTCTGATACCACCTTTATCTTCCAAGGTTGTTGCATACAAATATCACAGAAAAGGTAATTGAAGACATAAACTGCTCCAAGATGTGTAGAAACATCATATAGGATTATCTCTCATCTCCCAGGTGTTTCTCTAGATCTGCCTCCTGCTTAGTTCTTCAGACGAACCCGGTGGGACTGTTTCTTTCTAATGTCTTACTAGTCTCCCTTTCCATCTGTGGAACAATGATCAAGTGGACTGGACTGTGTGGCTGTTTCCTTTCTTTCTTCTTTTTCAAACGTTTTTCTTCTCTCTGTGATAATTTTCTCAGATGGCACATGGCCCTTCCATTCCCCAGTGCTACTGTGACCTAGATTACTGAGACATTTCCCCAGGCCAGAGCTGTTCTAAGAATCTACTTTTCTAGAAGAGTAGAAATCAGACAAACTGATAATTTATGCCTGAAACCATTGTGAAGGGAAGAAGGGGCTTTGGCCAAACCTAGTCAATCAGATTAATGTAATAAAATTAATATACATGGTAGCCACAGAGGGGCATATACACAGCACCGGGAAGTACAGGAGGAATTAATGAGACATATAGTACATATAGTACTCCTTGTATAGAACAAGGCTAGGAGGCTTATTATCCCTGCGGCTTCTGTTAGCCTTTGTTTCCTAAACATGGCTATTTTTTTTTAACATCTTTATTGGAGTATAATTGCTTTACAATGGTGTGTTAGTTTCTGCTTTACAACAAAGTGAATCAGTTATACATACACATATGTTCCCATATCTCTTCCCTCTTGCATCTCCCTCCCTCCCACCCTCCCTATCCCACCCCTCTAGGTGGTCACAAACCACGAGCTGATCTCCTTGTGCCATGTGTGACTGCTTCCCACTAGCTATCCACCCTACGTTTGGTAGTGTATATATGTCCATGCCACTCTCTCACTTCGTCACACCTTACCCTTCCCCCTCCCCATATCCTCAAG
>NC_041230.1:31704494-31734888 GCF_002837175.3 Physeter macrocephalus
CACAAAAACAGAAATATAGATCAGTGGAACAGGATAGAGAGCCCAGAGATAAACCCACACACATATAGTCACCTTATCTTTGATAAAGGTGGGAAGGATATACAGTGGAGAAAAGACAGCCTCTTCAATAAGTGGTGCTGGGAAAACTGGACAGGTACATGTAAAAGTATGAAATTAGAACACTCCCTAACACCATACACAAAAATAAACTCAAAATGGATTAAAGACCTAAATGTAAGGCCAGACACTATCAAACTCTTAGAGGAAAACATAGCTATTTTTTAACTGCCTACTTACTACTAGGTTGTTGTGGCTGCAAAAATGAACAGGCTTAAACCAAAATCCCTCTTTAAATGTAAATTTCGGTACTAGCTAAGCACCCCCTGTAGGTTAAACATTTAATTGTGTCATTGTCCAGTATCTGCATCTGTGTCCTAGGACAATTGCCTATATTGTTGCCTTTAATTTTTATGAGAAGTGGAAGGAGGATCACTCCATTTCAGAGCTCCAATTTTAAATGCCAGCATTTCATAGCAGCACTATTTACAACAGGCAAGACATGGAAACAACCTAAATGTCCATGGAAAGATGAATGGATAAAGAAGATATGGTATATATATGCAATGGAATATTACTCAGCCATTAAAAAGAATGAAACAGTGCCATTTGCAGCAAGATGGATGGACCCAGAGATTATCATACTAAGCAAAGTAACTCAGAAAAAGAAAGACAAATACCATACGATGTCACTTATGTGTGGAATCCAAAATACTACACAAATGAACATATCTACGAAACAAAAACAGACTCACAGATATAGAGAACAGACTTGTGGTTGCCAAGGGGGAGGTGGAGTTAGGGGAGGGAAGGATTGGGAGTTCGGGGGTTAGCAGATGCAAACTATTATAAATAGAATGCATAAACAACAAGGTCCTATGTATGGCACAGGGAACTATATTCAGTATCCTGTGATAAACCATAATGGAAAAGAATATGAAAAACAATATATATATATATAAAACTGAGTCACTTTGCTGTACAGCAGAAATTAAATACAACATTGTAAATCAACTATACTTCAATAAAATAAAAGAATTAAGAAAATAAATGCCAACATGACTAGGAAGAAAATATAGGTGATTAAGTTGGCAGGTAGTGGTGGGGAATGTGGAAAACTTGAAAATGTAGCCTCATTGAGATCACCAAAGAACTTTCTTCTCCAAGATAATATGACTTAATAACAAACCAACTCCACATTTAGTAGTTTTCAGCAACAATGTTCATTCTGTTTATGAAAAAGCAATTCAGGTAAAGCTCAGTAGGGCCAGCTCCTTTCTGTTCTACTTAACTTTCACAGGGTGGCCAGGAAGCTGGGGGCTGGAATCACCTGCCGGTAAGTCTACTCATGTCTCATGCGTGAGCTGGGTAGATTCAATCAGCTGGAGGCTCTCACAATATGATTCCTTGTGGCATCTCTATCTCTATGTGGTCTCCCTACATGGTCCTACAAGCAAGGTGGCTCAGGGCAGCCAGCCTTCTTACCTGTCAGCCCAGGACAGCTCAAAGCAAGTGTATTAACAGAGCTGGTAGAAGCCATATCACCTTTTATGAACTAGCCTTGGAAGTCACTCAGGATCACTTCTACCACACTCTTTGGGTTGCGGCAGTTTCACAAAGGTCTACTCAGTTCAAGGAGAACAGACTATAACCCCCATTTGTCAATGAAAGAAAGTCACCATTTCACTGTAAGAAGAGTATATGGGATGTGATATGTATATTGGTGTGGAAATTTTGGGAAAATATAATTTACCATGACATACATACATAAATACATTGGCTCAGTGCCCACTGGTTGGCACCAGCTTGTACTCAGGAAGTCTTGATGTGTTATAGGATTTCGGGAAGTAATGCTGAGCCTCCTCCAGTGGTATCTGAAAACTTCCATTCCCTCCTACACTCTGGTTTTGCAGAAAAGTGTGGTTCTGCCTATATTCAGTATCTGACTCCTTTCTTGAAGAGGTGTGAACAATTCTATTAGTGACCCAAAAGTCTAGACGGATGCTGTAATTGGTCTTGGACTCTGGGCTGGAGCAGGTCAGGAATTTGTTTAAGACAGAAGTAGATGGATAACTATGGCAGTTACTAAAATATCCCTCAAGGTGAATTAGGTCAAACTGAAAAAGATAATTATATTCTTAGCTCCAAGTGGTTGGGACAGTTTCTAGGACAGGAGTGGGGGTGAAGCCAAAATATCAAGAGACAAGTTGGCAATGGCAACAGATACTTAATGCACCTGGCATTGTGTAGAAGCAAATACAGAACAAGAGAATAAGATGCAGTCTCTCATGGGAACTTTACAAGAATTGAGAATTCTTGTCGGGATCAACACTGGGGTATCCAAGTCTACATCTTACTGTAGTCTGGCTATATACTGTGTGGTTGAATCTGTCTGAGCAAATGAAACCACAGGTATTCTTGCTCATGAAAGCAGACAGCATTCAGGTGGATTTTTTGAGCCTCCTGAAATAGAAAAGCTCCTAATCAGAGTCAAATGTTAGTGCAGCTCATGTGCCCACATTACAGAAGAACGACAGTAGGTTCCAGATGCAATAGATGCATCCTACAGAAATGAGATTCCGATTCTGAATATGTGTTGCTCTCCCTGTACATTATCTCTATACAGATATACAGGGACATTCTTTCTTCATAAATATTTATTTAGTTCTCAAAGGCAATGTAACTAATCACTACAGTTTCCTTTACATTAAAAAAAGGGGGGGCTTAGGAGAGAGCGAGATCGTATAAGCATCTCAGGAGAAAAATCTTTATAAAATACTCATGTAAATTGCCTTATCTTGTTGTAGTGTTATTACTTTTCAGTGGGTATGTTTGATGTTAACATTTATATTCATGATCCACTTCTTTGTTGTGCTTTGCTATGGAAGGAGAGCTTGCTTTATTATATCTTGCTCTGGCTTTGGAAAAATCCCCAAATTGTGTTATTAAAAGAAAAAGATATAGTAGAAATAGTTCACTTTGAAGTTTATTGAAAACAAAAAGTGATGCTTATTTTTATACCCAGCCTTTGTCTAAGGGATGACAAAGCCAACCTAGGATTTTTTTCTCTATTGCCTCTATCTTTGTTTATGGATATATCCATATGGGGTAGAAGAGTAAGCAATAATCTAAGAATCAGAAATCTTTGGTTCTGGGCTCTCTCTACGCTGCTTATATGCAGTATAAAATTAGAAGAGTTTTGTAGGTTTTTAGCCTCAATTTCCTAAATTGCAAAGCAAAATAAATGGGCCAGGATGGTCTCCACAATCTATTATTTTCTAGTGAACCATATAATATAATAATATCATTAAATACCAGCATTTTTTGCCATCATAAAAATAATTGACTTCCTGGACATTCTCAGTTAATTACCCAAATTTAGTTTTTAATAAAGGTCATGAGAGAAGCAAGGATTTGATATAAGCAGAAGGGAAAAAATAAGACCACAGATGACACTAAAGGGTACCAAGATGAGTTAGCTCTCTTAGTTGCAAGAAGATGAGCATAATCCCCTAGTCTTTGCCACTATGAAGAAGCTTTCTCCCCAGTATGGGGCCACTAATGTCTCTTGAAAGATCTACACTGACACAGAGTATTTGTGCTGAATGCCCTCAAGATTTGTGACAAATGTTTTCTGCAATGAAATTCAAGAATTAATTAGGACCCTCTGAACCAAACGTAGTATCACTGTGATGATTCCCTCCATTCTACCCACTTTCCTGAAAAAATATCAATGCACAGTGATAATGTATGAGTATATACACTCACTTGATAACACACATATTAAAAAATCCATGTATATGTAAAATGCTGTGCTTGTCCTGCTCCCCAAATTTAGGTTCTTTGGAAGATAAACTGGTGAGGGGTTCCAAATATTATCTGGGAGTTGAGGAGGGAGAGTCAAACTAAACTGTTTCTTATTTAACTCTACATAGAGTAAGCTCAACAAACACTAGGTAATTTATCTAGATTTTCATTGGACATCTTTAGATACATTCAACCAATCAAAGTACAGAAATGGAGTATCGCTATAAATTTGTGATGTGGGAAGGGAAGAGATGGTAGGATTATCAGTTCTTGCAGGGTTTCATCCCTAGGCCAGCATTTCTCACACCCAGCTCACTTTTTTGACTGGTGAGATTGAAATTGTTTACCAATCTCTCTGGGGAATAAATAAGGGAAATTAAGAAACCTTGTACTGAATGGAGACCCACAGGTTTCTGAATTAAATACAGGTGTGTATATATGTGTGTGCAAGTACTTTTGCATTGGTACACAAAAAATTTAGCAGTATGAAAAGGCATTTTTTAGAATGCTAAACCCAGAATTTCTACACTAATTTTGAGTCTATGCATTGAAAAAAAATATCAAAATGACAAGGTAGCGACTGGGAATATGGAAGAAACAGGAGAGTCTTACCAGAAAGATGAATGATGGGGTGAACAGGCAGTCAGGGATGACAATTTCTGTTCTTAAAATGACATGAAAGAGGAGCTTAATGAAATAACATAAAGGGGAAAAGCATTTGAAATATGTTAAAATACCAACTTTCAGAATATTGGTGGTATTTAAGTTGGTGGGTTGACTAGGGTGGAAATATTCCAGAAGTGATGGGACCCATTTTAAGACACTCAGAGAGTGTCCTTAAGAAAGAGACAAAAGAAGCCAGAAGAACCAAAGTAAATTGTGATTTCAGTAAAGCAAAATATAGAAGCAAAGAAAGAAAAGGGAAGAGGCTTTTCCCTCAACTCACATTGAGCTATATCTTCCGTCCCTCTCCAAATTAATTTCAAAAGTGAATTATTTTTTCACCTTATATATTTTGCATATTAAAGATATCCCTCTATCAAAATTATAAGATACTTTATACTTTTATATTAACTGCTCCCACTAAATTAAATTCTTAAATTAAGCCTTTATTCAAGAGTAGCTGTCAATATATTGGCATCTAGTATTACAGATGCCAAGAATCTAGAAGGTAAGGAAATGTTTGCAAATTAATCTAAAGGTTGTAACTACATTACAAATGTCTCAGTGGACAGTTAGGATTAGGACATGGAGTAAACAATCAAAACAAATTAACGAAGCCTCAATATTTGAAATCCAATCTTGATAGAGGAAAACTGAGCAATGCACCAGAGTTGGACATATCCCAAAAACATTATTAGGAGAATGAGTTTTTTTTTTTTTAACATGTGCACAATTTGCTCCTGAAGAAGTTTTTATTTCCTAAGGATAACCACAGGATGAAGATATCAATTAGCTAGTTCTTAGTCACAATTTTGAACAAAAGCCAAAGTTAGATGCTTTAACCATATGATTTTTAAAAAAATTTTATTTATTTATTTATTTATTTATTTATTTATTTTTGGCTGTGTTGGGTCTTCGTTACTGTGCATGGGCTTTCTCTAGTTGCAGCGAGCGGGGGCCACTCTTCATCGCGTTGTGCAGGCTTCTCACTGTCGCGGCCTCTCTTGTTGCGGAGCACAGGCTCCAGACGCGCAGGCTCAGTAGTTGCGGCACACGGGCCTAGTTGCTCCGTGGCATATGGGATCTTCCCAGACCAGGGCTCGAACCCGTGTCCCCTGCATTGGCAGGCAGACTCTCAACCACTGTGCTGCCAGGGAAGCCCCATGTGATTCTTAATACCGGAAAAGATCTTAGAGATAACCTGTGAAGAGTCTTTCTTTTAGGAAATGCACCAGTTTAGCTGGAAGAAAAGAGCACTCTGGTTACACAGCTGTGGTCTTCAAATATTTTGAAAAGCCATCAGTGGAAAATGCAACGCATTTACTTTTCTGCCTTAAGGAGACAAGAGTAATTATTCATTAGAAATTTCAGAAGAGAAGATTCTTGGGACACAAGCTCACCACCTTCAAAGGTGGAGAATTTAAAACAAGCAACAAATTAAAATTGAGCAGGTTTAACAGTTAAGAAATTGGGTTTTGGGAGAGACAGAGGAAAGTAGGCTTTGTTACCAGAAACAGGAATAAAGGGTGACTAAGGACACACAAAAGAGGAACTGGGTGGAAGCTGAAACCTTGTAGGCGTGTCTGAAGGTGCTGGAGCCACAAGCAGACATATCCATGTCCAGAAGTGGTATGCGTGTCATCTCTTTCCTTTGCCATCCAATTCTATCATTACCTTCTATTACCCAAACCCAGCCAGAGCCAGTTGACCTAGGAAGTGGGAAAACACAGCCATCAAAACTATACCTCCCTCTGACATGTAGCAAGGCAGGAAAAAAGCAGGGCTTCTCATAGCAAACATGCCAATGTTTGGCACAGTGACCCAGAGAATTCATATTGTCATTCAGTTTGAGTTGCATTCCTGAAACTTAGAGATGACATTTTAGCTGAGATATTAAAGATAACAGCAAACTAGACTTGTGAACACCTTTCAAAAACATTGCAGGTTAAGGAAACAACAAGTACAGACTCCAGGTGTCAGAAAAAGACCAGATGCATGTGATGAGCCGAAAGGTACCCAATGTAGCTGGAGCAGTTTGTAGGGGGATGTGGGTGTGTGCTTAGGGAGAGGCTGTAAACAGACTGGAACCAGAGTATTATGGCCATGATGGAGTGTCCAGACTTGTTCTAAGAGTGTCTAAGGTGTTTATTGAAAAGGGTTTACCAGGAGAATAACAAATTCTGGTGATTGTTTTGAAAATATTACTCCAGCTGCACAGAAAAAGATGACCAAAGACACACAAAATAGGAATAATTATAGGTTATATGAAATTTCATATTAGCATTTGTTAATATACTTTACAGCAAATTAATTTATTCAAAAATATGGTTGAAATAATATAGTTATTTTTAATTTAAAATGTGAATGGAAAAGCATAACGTTTCTATGATTTGGAAGTACTTTATAAGTTTTATGTATGTAATATAGTCATTTCATTTTTCCTCCATAATTACTAAATTGGTGTACCATACAATTGTTATTTTATGATTTATTTTCAAAGCAGGATATATTTTGCAAATATTATAAATAAGTCCATGATTTCAGCAGATCAAAGAATCTATTTGATCCCAAGATCAAATGGATCATTGACATAGCTTTAAGAATAATATTTTAAAACACATACAAAGATTTTTTGGTCTTTGTTATTACTGGAAAGATAAAAACAAATGTTTATTTTGATGCTTATTTAGTGGTAACTTTTTGCTTTTTGTTCTACCACTTTTTTCTTTAAAATGCAGTATTTTTAGGGTAGAAAACCTCATTTTGACCATGTTAAAAAGGTGTGCAGAGTCGCACACGTGAAAATGCACGGATCTGTAGGTAGAGCTTTGGATTTAATTTTCAAATAAGGCTTTTAAGGTTCTAGTGGCAGAGACTGTCATGTTTTTCTTAAAGATGTCTGTTTAAATATTGATCAGCACATATTCACCAAAAGGAAACAGATATCAAGGTCTTTTTATCTTCCTGCTCAACTATGATGAACAAGTGTTTATTGAGATTCTGTTAGACCTTATTAGTCATTGTTACGCAAATGAATAAGTGTAGGTCTTATCTTAAATAAATAGAGTGACTGTGAAAAGAGCTTATCTCCCTACTCACTTTCTGTTGTGGGGAGGGCATAGGTAGTCAAGGGATAAAAATTTTAACTCTTGAAATCTGTCAGACCTGTGGTTGAGGGAAAGACACTATTCTCAGAGTCTCAGTTTCTCCATCTGGATAGAAATAAGATATCTCAACTGATACCATTTTTTATTAAAAACTAAAGAAAGATACGTGGGGAATTACTTTATAAACTATGAAGTGTACACCAAAGGTAATATCTCATTCCCCTCCAGTAGATTGGAATCCTTACTTTGGAAATCTCATCTTCATTCCCTAGCTTAACATGTTTTCGTGGTTTTTCTCTTTACGTAAGATGAAGTAAACATCCTTTAATGTGGTCTTACACCCGATTTATCTTTAATCTCTTCTTCTATGGTTCTTCCCTCTCGCCTTCTGTATCCAGCCACACGAGCCTACGTTTGTCTATCAAATTTGAGTATAGTTTTTGAGCTCATACCGTGTTCCAGGTTCTCTACTGGCAACACAGTGGAGAAAGGGTTACTAAAGATCCCACTTTTAAAGCACTCATATACTAGAGCAGTGGTTACCAGTGCAGTTGCCTAGGCAAGTAAGTTCATAAAATGAATGTACAATGGCTATGCGGAATGTGGCAAGAGGGAGAAACAATAACCCACCTCAAGGAGATTGGTACTATTCAGCTAATCTGTGCATGCAGGGATGTGGCTGTAATATTGCCCCTTCTTCTTATTTTCCATTTGAAAGATGTGCAGAGTTTTCTGTGTTGTCTCCTGGCATTTAAATGTTGGCTAACGGCTAATAGAAAAGAAAAGCATCAAAATACTGTGCTGTAAAAACAAAATATGTTTGCTTGCTGGTTGTAGTCTTCAGTCTCTGGTTTATTATCTCTTTTCTAGAGGCATCTGGTCTCTGTCTCCGGACCTTTGTCCATGTTTTTCTCATTTGAAATATTGTTTCTACCATCAGCAGCACCCTCCACTTCAGTTCGGTAGTTCCTATTCATGCTTCATGTCTCAGGAAAAATTTCCCTCATCTTCTAGACCAATATTGTTGCATGTCATAATTGTATACACACACATGTCAGGATCATATTTTTTCTTATTAATTATTTTTAGTCTATGTGCTTCGTTCTGTAAGCTCCTCAGGACTGGATCTATGTCTGTCCTCATCACCAACCCTAATGTCTTCTCAGCTTCAGTAAAAATTTGGGGGCATGGCATTAAGAAACATATGTTCCCTAAGCAGAAAACATTCCCCTTTCTAGAATTTATCATCAAATGAGTCTATAATCAAGTTAGGGATATCATTTTTGATCCCAAACTAGGCTACTGATGGGGTCATCTCTTTGCTGTGTCACTCAAAAAGTAAGTTGAGTAAAAAGTTGAAAGCCTTACCCTAAAGATGATCTCATGGAAAAATTCAGTCTTTATGGACCAACAGAACATTCATTCAGGGGACACCAAAATACATTGCCTTTATCAATCTCTGGAAAGTTCCATGTATTTCTAACAACTTGAACCAGTATAAGGCATAAGGTTTACAACATCTCAAGTCTTACTCAAAAGAACAAGGGCTATTTTTGCATAAGGACAGTATGATCTATAGTTTTCAAACTGGGTTACAATGCCCCTATGGAGATTTATTGTTGCATGCTACAGGTATGAGAGCCACAAAGGGACCCTAAGAGCTGGCTCACCTTCTTGGGGAATCACTTTTAACCTGTGATATGGGAAAAAGATATTTTTTATATTCATTAGAAGAGAAAACTTGTTCTGAAGTATAGAAATATATTAGGTTAAGTGAGAAGTATTAATACATAAAATGTGCTTGGTTAAAGTGTTTCCAGAGGAAAATATATCATCATGCAGTTCTGTGCGTTTGGAAATACTTTGCATTACATTAGTGCAAGTGAAATATACTAAATCAGTAGAATTAGGCAAACATGACTCAGTCAGCAAGCTGTGCATGTCTCGGTCAGCAAGAAATTTAGAAATGTAAGTATGATAGGGGAAGACTCTACGGTTTTGATTTTCTTGGCACCACGTGTAAGTTAGAGGAACTGAGCTGGATTTTGACAAGAGCCTGTACTGAGAACATAACTGCTCGTTAATAAGAAACACTTTGAAGGGTATATCTACAGGATAAACTGCGCTGTGAGCTCAACAATTTCTTTAGCATCATTTCTGCTGTTATTCCTCGCACTGGCATGGGCACCACAAGTATAGGAAAACCAAACATAGTGAATGGATAGTCTCATCTGCTCTGGCATTGGTATTGGGAGGAAACATTGTATTGGTCAACTGTAGGCTTCTTTTTTTGGAAAATGTACAAAATATCTATCACTACTGATAGGAGGTTAATATTTCTGTGTTTTTGTGTAGATACGAAAATTAGTTTGGGTTTAATATTTAGGGTAGATGTACACATTCCAGCAAATATATTTGCAGCTATTATGTGGTCAGTGCTTTGTTATATAAATGTACCTTTTCAATGTATACTTTCACTTTTAAAATGCCTATTTTGTGGTTTACAATAAATTATATGAAACCTCCAAAAATTTAAAAAATTAAAAAATTTAAAAACTATGACTTTTATATTAAATTGGCTAGATTAATTAACAACTGGGACAACAGACCTGTCTGTTTATCTATCTATCATCTATCGATTGATATATCTGTATCATCTATCAATATGTCTATATATCAAAATAGGAACATTTATTAATCAAATAGTAAGGACTTAACAATGCAAAGGTTTCTTTTTCTTACCTTTACTTCTCATCCTCAGTGGCTAAACCATTTTAATATCTGTTGGTTGATTTCTTATCAGCAAATATGTCTTGATTTAGATTTCTCCCAGAAGCAGATCCTGAGACATGGTGTGAGATGCAGGTAGTTTATTTGAAAGGTGCAGGGCATAAGGAAGAGACATAGGGAAGGAAAGGCAGCTAATCTAGGGTATGTTGATAAATCAGTTCACCATGATGAGAGAGTAGAGATTAAGCCTACAGAAAAAAATCTAGGAAAAAGTATACAACACGTAACTCAAAAATATTCCACTTGTTGGTGGAAAGAGCTGGGATATTTATATACCTTTTCCATCAGGCAGTGGTCAAGTTCTGCTCTGGGTGGTTGTTAATTTCTTCACACTTCTGACCTACCCCAGCAGCAGGCAGAGCCACCTTCTGGAAAAAGTCCTGAGGCACAGGCTTGCCAGTGGCAGTTATCTGGAGCACAGGGAAACAGTAAAGTCCAAAGGGATATAGCCAAGGTGCTGGCAATGTCCACTTCAATACATTTATACTAAATATCTTGATGTTCAATATTTTTCATAATTGATTATTCTGCCCTCAAAATAAGGATTGAACTCACATCATAGCCTCCAATTATTTTCTTGTGCTTCAAAAATTCATCATAATATTTGTCCCTGTGTTGCTTAGCCTTGAAACTTTTAAATAATACACATCCTATTTGTCTTCTATGGGTAGTATGTTTTGATACTTCTTTTTATAAGTTGAAGATATCAGGACCCGCCTACCATCTCCCACAATTCTCCTCTATTCTTTTTACATTCCATCTTCTGCCTTTGCATGTCTACTTTTATAATTTAATTTATTTCACTGTATATAACATTACATGTTATATTTATAGACTCTTCTGTAACATATTTAATCCCTGAGCAGCTTGCTTATAGGTAAGTTGAAAATTAATAAATAATACTATCAAATATCTGCAATCTCATTCTAAATACCATCCAGTATAAATTGTTGTTAAATCTCTACAAACTTCTGCTTTGCTCTGGCTTGATAACTCTTTATGTATGCCCTACAATCTTCATTCTGGGAGTTTTTTCATTGATTTTTGTAGCTGGAACTATTATTTCTTAGATTCCATATAGTCTTTGTCTCTTTTTTTTTTTTTTTGTGGTATGCGGGCCTCCCTCTGTTGTGGCCTCTCCCGGTGCGGAGCACAGGCTCCGGACGCGCAGGCTCAGCGGCCATGGCTCACGGGCCCAGCCGCTCCGCGGCATGTGGGATCCTCCCAGACCGGGGCGCGAACCCCGTTCCCCTGCATCGGCAGGCGGACGCGCAACCACTGCGCCACCAGGGAAGCGCCGTCTTTGTCTCTTTTTTATTTACTAGAGTATATTCTCAAATTACCTCCTAAGGAATGGTATATTAGTGGAGATAGCTGAGTGCGTAAGTCCTTGTATATATGAAGATGTATTTTTTCTTATATGTTTGATAGTTTAAATCAGTATACAGTTCTAAGTTGAGCATCATTTAATCCCCAAAACATTTGACACCTTTTCTAGCCTGTTCTAATATTCTAGTTTATTTGTAAGTGACCTAATACTGTTCCACTCCACACTGACCGCCACTTCAAATTATTCACTTTATTCCCTGTGATTCTGAAATTATGCAGTGTTGTCTAGGCATGAACCATTTCAGTTATTAGTCAGGCCGTTTACTGATGACTGATGTTCTTTAACTGAGAGTTTAAATCCCTTCTATCTTAAAAAATTTTTTTTGAATCCATTGTTTTCTTTTTTCTTTCCTTTTGGGATGATTGTAAGATGTTGTATATCTTGAATTATACTTCTGTTTTTTGTTCTCAGAATTTTTATCTCTATGATGAAATCAAAAGATTTTACTGCCTTTGTCTTTCAACTTTAATTTACTTTTATCTTAATTTTTAGTAATTTTAGTTTTTAAGACTTCTTTGTTACTTTTCAAAACATTTTATTCTTACTTTATGGATGCATTATATTAAAGACTCTTCCACAGGTAATACTGTACCAAAATAGGGAGGAAAAAAAAATTTTGAGGCTACAACATACAGACTCGTTTGTATATAGATCTTGACTTTTATAAAAAAATATTGTTACTCTGCAATAAATGTCTGGCAAGCCCTGGGGAAGTTTTTTGATATTTAGGGGTGAGAACAGAACATAGTACCTGTTATTTGAGACAAGCTAGTCAACAGAAAGATATTCCATTAGGTTAAGGAGGCAAGAAGCCATCCAATATGCCTTTAGAACCCACCCCACTTTGTTCTCATCATTTTTGAGTATTAGCCATTAAAACTGTGTTTATCACTGTTTTATTAGTATTTCAGATAAATCAGGTGTATGTCCCCAATCTACTTTTTGGTCTAGCAGTTTTATATATTTAAAGGATAATCTTCAGTTTTCTTACCTGAGCAAGACATTTCAGACTTCACCCTTCGTAACTTTTGGGGATGTATGTCTCACCCCTCTCTGGTAAGGGTACTTTGGCAGAAGTAAATACCAAGAAGTACTGCGGTGAAAAATAGTCTGAGAGTTGATGACATGGCTTCAAGTCCTCTTTTAAAGATTTACTCACTTTGCAATCTTGGATTATTCACTTTTCTGAGATCTAGTTCCTTAATTTGACAAAAGTAATGTTTGTCTATCTCATCAGAATTTTCTCTAAGTATCAAATTTTAAAAATGTACATAAGATTAGTAAACTTTTAATATCATGCACTCTATCAGGAATACAAGGGTTAATAAGATTTAATGCTTATGAGAGAGCATGTCACAATCTTAGAAGACAATCAACAATGTCAGAATAGAGAGCAATAAATACTATTAGAAAGGAATATTATGTCAAGCAACTATCATGGATAGAGATTTTATCATTTGCAAGCTACTTAATGTAGAGAAATTAATCCTTTTTTTAAAGAGTTTTCCATTGGGTAAATTTCCCATTTTACCTCTAAGTAGGCAAGTATAGCCTCAAAAAAGCAAAAGGGTTTGCTCAAAATCAAAGACCTGATAAATGATAAAATTAGTACTTAAAAATAATTCTGACTAAATCCCTCATACTCCCTTACTAAAGATTTGCAAGAGCATATTATATTTCAAAAGAAAATTTGCAAGACTTACAAAATGTGTTACAGAGTAGACAGGAATGAATGTGATTTACAGAGCAAATGCTTGTCCTAAAATTAAATGAATTAATAGTAAAAAATAGCAGTTGATTAGTGAGCTTCTTTAAAATAATGTCAAATAGAGATGTCAGGTGAATTTCTTCAATGATGATATGACTTTTTTAGCTAAGAAAGTAAAATCTGAAACTCAGGCTTGCAACTAGGATGATGTGATGATTCAGACTATAAGAAAAAAAAAAGAATAGCATTAGCTAAAAGCAGAAAGCTGCTGTTCCTCTATTTCTTAAACATGAGTTCTATTTTTAGAGACTAGATAGGATCATGTGCATGGATATCAAAATGGGAATAAGCTACCAAGACAGGTGTATTCTGCTGATTTTCAACTTCTGCATTGTCTAGGAGCTGGATCCACAAGATCATTGTGAGCAAAAGCTCCAAAAAACAAGAATTATAGTAATCCAGGCTTTAAAAACCAGAAGCATTTACCTGCATAACAAAATTCTTTGTGCTGATCTGCACCCAGCCCGGCTAGGTTTGTTTTATCATAGAAAGTATAGTGCAATAATAGTTTCACCCAATACGAATAATCCTGGAGAAGATTAAAAATCAGGCGTTTAGTTGAATGTGGTCTCACTAGTGTTTTGCTAACTACATTGAAAGTGGATTAGTATAAAAACAGTGGTTTAAATTGCTAGATTCTAGTTTCTAGTGGGAGATAACTCATTATGATCTCAACACCTGGCACATTATGGTATGGTTTGAGATAGACTGAGTTTCTAAATATTAGAGTGCTAATACATTTCTGTGCTGAAAAACCTCTGGCAAAAGAAAGAAGGATCTGGTATTTTGAAGTTGTATTCTGCAGCCCAGAGTGGCATGATGTGACCTTATGCTTTGTAAGATTCTTTGATTTGAGATTGGCAGTCAAGTAATGTGCATTTCAGGGCAAAGAGAATCGGATTTAAAAGAATCTGAATTTTAATGTTGATTCTGTTCTTAGGGAATTGTTTTGGTCTAATTATATCTGTTTTCTTATTTCTATGATGAGGAAATTAAACCACATGTCTCCTAAGGTTCCTTTAAGCTAAGATGTTAATGGCCACCTCTATTAACCTAAATGTCAATGCCATTTGTTGTAGATTCTTTTAGCAGTGGCTTCCAATAAATCATGACTTCAAGTGACCATAACCTTGTATAGTCTTCTCTCACATTCACTCCAGGCTTGGCCACATTACTTTCTTTGGCCAGTGGGATGTCAGCAAACATGGTGTAAGCAGAGGCTTAAAAGTTAGTTGTGCAATGTGTCTTGCCTTCTTGGAACACTGACTTGGAGCTGCCACAATTATGTGTCACCTCATACCTGTCAGAGTGGCTCTCATCAAAAAGCAAACAAACAAACAAAACACAAATAACAAATGTTGGCAAGGATGGGGAGAAAAGGGAACCCTTCTGCACGGTTGGTGGGAATGCAAATGGGCGCAGCCACTGTAGAAAGTGGTATGGAGATTTCTCAAAAAACTATAAATAGAACTACCGTATGACCCAGCAATACAACTCCTGGGTATATATACCCCCAGACCCAGAAACACTAGTTTGAAAAGATACATGCACCCCAATGTTCATAGCCGTGTTACCTAAGTGTCCATCAACAGATGAATAGATAAAGAAGATGTGGTATATATACACAATGAAATACTACTCAGCCATAAAAAAGAATGAAAATTTGCCATTTGCAGCAACATAGATGGACCTGGAGGGCATTATCCTAAGTGAAATAAGTCAGACAGAGAAAGACAAATACTATGTGATGTGATTTATATGTACAATAAACTAGTGAATAAAACAAAAAAGCAGACTCACAAACTAGTGAATAAAACAAAAAAGCAGACTCACAAATATTGAGAATAAACTAGTGGTTACCAGTAGGGAGAGGGAAGGGGGAGGGGCAATATAGGAGTAAGGAATTAAGAAAAAGGTTATTATGGGATTATATGAACTCGTGTGTGAAACTTTTGAAAATTATAAAGCACTATAGAATTTAAAGACTCTTTCATTAAAAAAAAAAGTTAATAAAAAAAGAAATCCAGTCCAGCTTACTGTGGGACAAGAGACTTATGTGTAAGGAACCAAGGGACCCCAGCTGATAGCCAGGATCAACTGCCAGACATTTGACTGAGGTCATCTTGGACCTTCCAGCTACATGAGTGTAGCTACACAAGTAAGCTCAGACAAAACCAACAGAGGAACCACCAAGCATACTGAGAATATCATGGGAAGTAATCAGTAATTATTATTTTTAAGAAACTACGTTTTAGAGTAGTTTGTTACAGGGCAATAGATAACTGACACACCATTTGAAAAGGTATTCTATTTACATTAATAGAATACTGAGCTATAGCTAAAATTAGATGAGAAAATTTTTACTTGATTATTAGAATGTGAACACTATTAGCAAAGGGATCTTATCTATCTTACTCATCACTATGTTGCTACCACTCAATACAATGTCAGCACTGCATTTGTTATGTATTACTGTAACAAATTACC
Source organism: Physeter macrocephalus (assembly GCF_002837175.3). Lineage (NCBI taxonomy): Eukaryota > Metazoa > Chordata > Mammalia > Artiodactyla > Physeteridae > Physeter > Physeter macrocephalus. Next base: position 31,720,564 of record NC_041230.1, read on the forward strand.
CCCTAATTGAGTGGTTTAGTACAACTGACATTTATTGTCTCACAGCTGTTTTGATTTAGGAATTCTGGCATAGCTTATCTGGGTCTTCTGTTTCAGAGTGTCACAAGCCTGCAATCAAGGTATTAAGGAAGGTTATGGTTTTGCCTGAAGGCTCAACTGGGGAAAGATCCGGATCCAAGGTTACTCACATGGTTGTTGGCAGGATTCAGTTCCTTGCAGACCTTTGGCTATGTGACCAACAGTTCTTTGCTATATGGGTCTCTCCAACATGGCACCTTGCTTTATCAAAGCCATGGGAAAAAAAAAAAAAAGAGCGAGAGAGAGAAAGAGAGAGAGAGAGAGAGAGAGAGGAAGCCAATAAGATGGAAATCTCAGTATTGTTTAATCTAATCATGGAAGAGGTATCTAATCACTTTTGCTCTATTCTATTTGTTAATCTCTAGGTATAGCAAGGAATAACACAAGGACATAAATTCCAAGAGGCAGGAATCATTGGGGGTCATCGTAGAAGTCTTCCCATTGTCGGTTCACAGCAAATGCTGAATATATTTTTAAAAAGATAAATAAGTGAATAAGCAATATTGATCAACAGCTATGTGTCAGGTGCTGTGCTATACGTGTTGGGGATACTTAGGTTGTAATTGTACAGTCCCTGCTTTTCAGAGCATATAGTAAAGTAAGGGATACAGAAGTGTAAAAATTAAAGCCATACAATAAAAAGTGCTAACCTGTAGCTCTTGTGGAATGCATAAGGTACAGATGGAATACGAATAGAATGTGATTATTTTGTTGGGTAAGTCAGGAAGAAATTTCATTTGAATATGGTAACTATCTAGGGATTTAAGGATGATTCATTATTTTCCATCACTGGAATTAGAAATAATGGAGAGAAGTGAATTTCATACAGAGCAAATAACATGTTGTAAAAGTGTGTGTGTGTGCGTGTGACGCAAGAGAGTGAGGGACAGGCAGATATTTGGACTGGCAGGAATTTTTCCCCTTGATTTTTCCCAAACAAAAAATGTGTTCTCTTATACAGTTTGTTGAAGAACCATCTGTCCCACAGACTTTAGATGACCCACTGAAGGTCTATAAGGGAAGGCAGATAGCCCAGTAGATGGAAAGATATGATACAGATGCAAAGAGGAACCCAGGTGTAATACATTGCAAAGTGGCCCCTATCTCCAGAATTGTTCAGGTTAATTGCACATTGGAGGAAATTGACTAAGTTAGTATTTTTGAGCAAAACTGTTTTAAAACCAATCTATTCCGATGGGAAAGAGTAGGTCCTTTGACACCAGAGCATTTCTGAGGATGTGTTGTAGAGGAGAATTTAATGATCTGTAAACTATCACATCTGTTGACAGTTGTTTTACCCTGTTATCACAGAGAGCAAAATGAGAAGAGAGTATGATTTTTAAAATAAGTATACTGAAGGATTTATTAAAATTATGAATAGACATGAAATGCATAAAACTATAAAGTATCATCTGTGAAGTACTCTCTTACTATCTTTTACATTGGATAAATGAGATTGGTAAAAATGGATTTAGGTTTTTCAAGAACATGATTCAGATTCATAATTAAATTAAAATCCTGGCTCTATTAGTTACTAGCTAAGGGTCCTTGGGTAAGTTCCTTAACATCTATGAGCTTAAGAATCCCATCTATAAAATTGAGATATAACTACTCACTGATTTGTGTTGAAAAGTCAGAGAATTACTATAAAAATGCTTTAACTGAATAGGCATATGAGTTACTTTTTTGTCATATGCCCCAGTGTTTGGTAAAACACATCTCAGAATGCTTCCCATCTTGGCATCTTCATATGCTTCATAATTAGAGAGTATTGTCTTTGACAGATTGCCACCTACCACATTATCAAGAACATTATCCAAAATCAGATTGGCTCCAGGTTAAGTCAGCTGTTAGGTGACTGTTCCCAAAGATTTCCAACACTAGTTAAGTCCTGAGCCAAGTCATTGAGAGGGTGGAGCAAGATGATCTACCTAATTCAGAGATCCCTTGAGTATTCACTTTTTTTTTAAAGCATTTTTTAAAAATTTATTTATTTATTTATTTATTCTTGGCTGCCTTTGGGTCCTCATTGCTGCCTGTGGGCTTTCTTTAGTTGCGGAGAGTGGGGGCTACTCTTCGTTGCGGTGCACGGGCTTCTCATTGCGGTGGCTTCTCTTGTTGCAGAGCATGGGCTCTAGGCACACGGGCTTCAGTATTTGTGGTGCACGGGCTCAGTAGTTGTGGCACACGGGCTTAGTTGCTCCGCGGCATGTGGGAATCTTCCCACACCAGGGATCGAACCCGTGTCCCATGCATTGGCAGGCCGATTCTTAACCACTGTGCCACCAGAGAAGTCCTGAGTATTCACTTCTGAGCAGCCAATATTGCAATTTTCCAAAGCCAGGTCCACAGTAAAGGCTTGTCTATCAAGACCAAAGACTTTGAAATCCTTATGGTATATAACATTGCTTCTGGTGCTTATAAGGAGAGGTTATTTATTCATTCTCTGAATCCCAGAATTGTGCTGCACGCCATCTCAAACAGCGCATATTCTAGCTTAGAGCAAAACTTGGCAAACAGATTTAAGGTAACTAAGCTCGGGATTTGGGGTAGGCAAAAGTGAACTTAAACACAGTAGATGTACTTGAAACATTTTGAAAGGAACCCAATATTACAAATAGAACATGATTTTTGAAGGCAAAAGAAAGAGACAACTAGTAAGGAATTAATCAAGTAGTGTTAGAAAGTCTGTGCATGATGGCCACGGTTTAAAATGAATGAATGAGATATGGATAGCAAACCATGAGGAAGGATGAACTTCCAATCTCTGCAAATAATTGTCCAGTCTCATACTCAAAATTTTTAGGCAGAAAAAGTCAAGATTCAAAAAAAAACCATAAATGTTAATGAAAAGTTGTTACTGGTAAAATCTTCCGTAGCTACAAATTACCTGTGTGGACCATGAGCCCATCATTCTTGTTTCTTCCTTCCTCTTCCATATGACAGCTTTTTAAATAACCTATTCTATGCCCTTCCTCATTACCACCACCACCACTACCAGCCCCATACTCATAATCCTCTCCCACCCAGGCTTCTTAAGATGTCTCCTCATTCTGGTCATACACCTGTCTTTGTCCAAAAAAAGGACAAGGAATGAGGTGTCCTGACTCTGCTACTTCTAGACAGTTTCCTTCACTTTCCTGATTTTCATTTCCATATAAATAAACTCTATAGAAATTGCCTACTTTGGATCTGAAAGTTATTGGAGGGGATGGTATGAGAGCCTATATGTGAGACCATAGAATGTGTAGAATACAGCAAGAATGAAATAATTGCTGGTTATTACTGTTATTGCCAATGTTATTAATAGTATAATATCATTATTCTGATTGTGACTGTTTCCCTTTCTAGACTGCAGACATCTTGAGCATGGAGCATTGATTTTCTTTATGCGTGTCTTTATGCCTGTCTCACTCAGTACCTTATGTAGGATCTTAATCTATAAGGTGACCAAAAGTTTTCACAGCTTGGATGATAGTTAGGAAAGAAAGTCTAAATATGAGTTGGCAATAAAGAAAAAAAAAGGTGTTGGAAAGCTTTTCCAAGAGAATCTTAGGAGATCAATTAAGAAGGATAATGCCCAACTCTCAACACAAAACTCATCATTTAATTTTAATGCATAGAACATCAAGTTAAAGTGGACTTCATGGATTCTGAGACTGAATCAACTGATTTAATGTTAGCACTCTAAGTTGTTAAGTGGGACCAGCGTTTGAATACTCCTATTTGTCTGTTCACCTTGTATTCAGATTTTCTGAGCATCTACACAGACTTCTCTTTTTTGGAAGACAAGCCATGGCTGGAGGATGCAGAAAAAAATCATACTTTACCTATTGGGCAGGTGAAGAAACTGTTACAGTTCACAGTCACACACAGGTCCCCTGGGCTGTTTAGACAGAGGCAAAAACCACACATAAGCAACTATCTGAGCCAACAACGGCTTGGTCCTTTTTATTGATAATTATCTCGTACATATCTGAATAAGCCTAGGCTCCTGAAGGTGTAAAAAATGCCCCAGAGGTATAGCTGGCAAGAATTAACACTCCAGTGCTCATCCTAATTAGGATTTAATTAGGGAATTAAAAAAATGCAGAACACATGTTTTTAGCAAGTGTGTAATCATTGACTTATTGCTTATAGGTTTTCTACATATTTTTCATTGTAAATATCCAATTATTATTGTCATTTAGGTCAGACTTTAAGAATTCAGTCTTATTCAAAATAATGAGAATTTGTTTCCTTAAGCATAATGTCCTCTAGTATGGTTTTTACATCTTCTAATTTACTGTGTAGTCTATACACTTACCTCTCCTAGCGTAGAATCTGCGTGGTGTTTTTCTCATGATGTGTTGTATAACTCTTCAACAAAGCCCCGCATCTTGTATTTACAACCACTGCATAGGAAAAAAAAAGTGACAACTGCCTCTGTGTTCTCGTTCCTAAGAGATTTGTAACAAACCGTGAATGTAAAACAGTAGTCTCCTTTTCATAGTGAAAGCTGTGTGTATGCTTCCAACTCTGACCAAACTTTTGAAGTGATTTATGGCAGATCTGTTTTGACCTGCCCCTGATAATATCCAAATTAATGTCACAGTTGGAAAAGAAAGTGGTGTATGCCATGTGAGTTCCACCAAAGGTATAGAAACTGTTCCGAGTTTGATTTGTGACCACTGCCACCAGCTTTTAAAAGCCACGGCTGATGAAATAAAAAGTCTGATGTTGATTTCTTAATCACACCGCCATTATGGAAATAATAGGTTGCTACAGTAATAATCATTACCCCTTTTCTGATGGCATTTCAATGCCTTTTACAGCCACTTCTAATGACCATTAAACTGTTTGGTCTAATGAGTGAGAAGACTCTAACATCTTTATTCAAAAGTTGCTAATGATAATTGCCACCTATCACCCATTCTCTAGAGCCCAGAACGTATGTCTACTGAATCCCATTATCATCCTGCAGGCCTGCATCTCCATCTTCTAGACTCCAGTAATTAGGCTTAATTTATATCTGATCCAGTGATGGCTACAGTCATCTCTCAAATTTGTGTTTTCTGATGTGTCGGAATATCACTTAACTCTAGAAAATTTTTTAAAGATTTTATTGAAAAAGTCATAAATATGATTAGTGACAGCTTTAGTGTCAGTACATCAGTGAAAAATTCATAACTACATTCATTTTTACCGTGTGGAGTAATGGTTAAGAAGCAAAGCACCCGGAGTATAATAGACCTGAATTTGAAATCCTTGTTCCATCTCTTAATAGCTATTGTAACCCCAGGCAAGTCAGCTTTTCTGAGGCTCAGTGTTCTGTCTCTAAAATGGGAATAAGAATAGTGCTTTCTTGATATGGTGGTTTAAGTATTAAACCTAAAAGTGGTAGCTATTATATTATTATCATTGTCATTACCATTATTATTCCCACCTCACATGCTTCTCCTTTTTATAGACAACAAAGAAATCCCACACAGTTATCCAATTAAGTACATGATTGGGATTCTTGAAATGATTTGGAATATGAAATCAATAATTCAGCCATGGATGTGGAATAGATTGTTTGGGTCATTGCTATGGGTCTGTGAGCAACAGCTGAATCTTTAAGATACTATTCCAAACATGCCTGGCCTGAGTTAGAATAGCTGGCAAACAGTTGAAAAACATGAATAAAAGGAGTAAAGGAGGGATGCAGCTAATTTCTAGAATACATAACAGGTATAAGGCACTGAGCTAGGAATTTTAACTTACTCATATATTTTCACAAAAAAAAATCATATGAAGGAGATAGCAATATTTCTATTTCATAGCTAAATAAAACTAAGCTTATAGAGGTAAAGAATATCTAAGTTCAAAGAACTAATGAATGGTAGAAATGGTGTGACTCATTCCAAATCTTGATTTAAAGATACATAAGTTGTATGGCCTTTTGAAGAATTCATGAAGTTCAGTCTGGTTGGGGCATATACTTACAGAATGGATCCCCAGAATGTATAGAGGAAAGCAATGATGAGATGATGCAGTATAACATTTTCAGGTGTTGGAGGAACTTAGAAACCAGATGTTTCTTTGGGTACCCTTGAAGCTAAAAGTAATGTAAAATGGCATTCAAAAGTAGGAAATTAATCTTTTGATCATATTTGATATTGATCAGATTCAAATTTAAAACATTTGCCCATTTTTCTCATATACATAATATAAAAAAGAAAAGATGACTATTTTGGAAAATGGCATATGAAGACATGATGAGATAGGAGTTATGTTAGAGTCTATCATGGAGAAAAAAATCTAGAAGAGAGACTTTAATTGTCATGAAAGAAGGTTATTTCAAAGGGACACATATATCCCCAATATCTAAATTTAGAAACATAGACATGTTTTCAAATCACATTCATAATTAAGATGGTTTATTGTAAAATATCATTATCTTTTTGAAAATATTAAGGCTTATTTAGGAAACAATGATATGGTTTCTACTTCTGAAGAACTCACACATTGGTCATGCTTGTGGCAAAGAAATTAGATATTACCTAGTGCTGTAGATGGAAAAAGAGATCAATGTTTAGGAAAAAGAATCTAAGCTTGCTCCATAAGAGGTTGTGGATTTTTCATTCCCATTAACTGGGAGTGAAATGTGGCATTGAGGATCTCAAGTTGAAAATAAATATAAAATTTATTTTAGGATGTGAAAACTCTTACAGTGACAAATGTGAAACCACTCTATAGGAATGCATCCATAATAACTAAGATAAATGGATTCCCAAGGAAATAGTTCTGAAACCTTATAGCCAAAAATGACTAGTTACTGGAATAATAAGTGAAATTCATACCTCCAAATTAATGATGATGCAACAACCTGAAAGAGATTTTATTTTTTTTTGAATATTTCAACTTTTTTTTTTTCCTAAAAAGAAGCAGAATTCTTGAGGCAAAAACAGATTTCTCTGAAGGATAAAATGAATTTTTATGTGTAGAAATTTTTTTTAGAAATGGAAATGGCTACTGGAAAAAATCAAGAGCAGCATTAAACACTAGATTAAAGATAAATAAAGTGAGAGTTAATGAGTTGTCTGTTAGACTTGAAGAAATCACTCAAAAGAAGGAAAGAGAGAAATGTAGAATCATAAAATAGAAATTGGGAAATGGGAAAGAGAATGAAATAATTGAAGGGGAGCAGAATTTGCCACACCAAAATAAGCCTCTTTGGCATAAAGATTATTTTAGGTTAGTTATTTTTAAGAAACAGTAGGGCTTCCCTGGTGGCGCAGTGGTTGGGAGTCCGCCTGCCGATACAGGGGACACGGGTTCGTGACCTGGTCCGGGAGGATCTCACATGCCGCAGAGCGGCTGGGCCCGTGAGCCTTGGCCGCTGAGCCTGCGCGTCCAGAGCCTGTGCTCCGCAACGGGAGTGGCCACAACAGTGAGAGGCCCGCGTACCGCGAAAAAAAAAAAAAAAAAAAAAAAAAAAGAAACAGTAGACATAAAAGAAGCTCTAAAAACTGTGTAGAAGTTACTCTTTTGTAAGGGGACATTTACGTGTAAAAGGGAAATCTTCCCTCTCTGTAATAGGAAGAGGAGGATGACTAAATTCTACAAACTCCTAAGGAGAATGCAGCAACTTAAATTTGCATAACAACCTTACCCTTATTGACTGTGATTTTCCTGGTAGGTAACCTCCTATAACTGACTTCCTCACATTCTCCCAACATCTTCTGCTGTCTTTAGCTGGAGATGGTATTTAAGGTGATGGCTGGGACTATTTCAGAGAGCTACTCAGTTATCCTGGGTATCTCCCATGAATACAGGAGGTATACCTGTTTTAAAGCCACTGCTTGTTTCTCCTTTGCTAATTTGTCTTTAATTACAAGGCTGGTCTCAGCCAAGTACCTAGAAGGATAGAAGGAAAATTATTTTTCCTCCCCTGCATAGTCTTACATAGGACTTCATATATAGGGAAAAGGTAATACAGGAGAGGCAATAACAGAAAAGAAAATAGATAAGAACTTTACAACATTTTAAGGACAGAAATATAACTTTAGCTTGAAGAACTATACCCTATTCTGTGGAACATGAATAAAGATAAACCCATACCTAGACATTGCCTGATGACCACAGCAAAACCTCCAAGACAAAGAGTTGTCTTAAACTTTCTGAAACATTGTCTCCTATCCTTAAGACAAAGGCTTCCACATATCTACTGAATGTAAGTATAAAACAAGATATAGAGTTCAGGCTATTTTTTATAAAGCTTACTTTTCTTAGCCTATTATAAATTGAAGCGAAATTCTATTACTTTTGCTTCCCCAAAGAGGCTACAGGTAATAATTGAGAGAACGTGAACCACAGTCATGTGGCCTCTGAATAATAGCAATCTGTAGAGTTGAAAAGGAAAATAATTATAGAGAGAAATAGAGACAGAAAAAGAGAAATTTAAGATGACAGGTTAAATAATAATTAGAACTGATATCTGTTATCTTAAAATCAAGATTCAATCTTTATGTTTTCCATTTTCTACTAAGAGTGAAGTTTATGAGTTCACCAAGGGAGAGAAACATTCCTTTTCAGAAAAAGAATTTGTTCTGAGAATGTTGATGTAAGGATCACTGAACAAGGTAATAATTGATCCCCTAGATTACTAGATTTGCCCAAAATATAAAGATTATTTTCTTAATCTTTGTGGTCACCCAAAACATAATATCAAACCAGAACCTTAACTGGCATTTCCCAAAATGGCAAATAGGGGCAGAATGAAAGGAGTGGGTGAGTTTAGGTATAGCATTCTCTGGTTCTTTTTTAATAAAAGGATGAAATTGGAGTATCTTAAGAAGTGGAGCATATTAAAAAAAAATATTGCCTAGGCTGGCTAATTCTCAGGAAATATTTGTATGATGACAGGGAAAAACTGAAAAATATTTTATTTAAAAATGCAAAAATGTGTGTACTTGTATTTTTAATATATTTCTATGAAACCATATTTGAAATTATGTACCACCATGCGCAAACATTTCTTGCACGTATTTGTAATACTTTATATCACAAATTGCTAGGTGCATTTTTGAGTTTGAAATTGGGAAGCTTGATTTCAATGCCTTTTAATTTTCCACAGATTCATAAGGCATTGTTTGCCATTTCATTGAATAGTGTCAAAAATAGAGTAAGAAGAGATCCAGGTTATTTCCTTATTACGTGAAAGAACTATCTAGGCTCAGGGATTTGGGAGATATTTGGAGATAATTACTAGGTCACTTGAGTCAAGAAGCAAACTTGTCTAAGCAAAATGCAGTGCTCTATTAAAAAATCTACATTCTCTGCCTGACAAATGAAGTGTTGTTGGATAGAGAGAAAAGTTATGCTAATTTAATTATCTTGAGCACTAAATACCCAATGGCAAAACTGTCACATGTTGATTTTAAAATCAACCTATTTTAAAACTGGAAGGCAGTGTGGTGGCTTGAGAGTGAGATTTGAGGTAAGAAAATCCTGAATTTTAATCCTGGCTCTACTGGACAATTTGATCAAATTATTTTACCAATAACTAAGATGAAATATTTACCATGACCTGTAACTAGAGTTAAGTGAAATAAAGGGCCTCTCACTTTTTGTGGGGTCATGGCTACTACATTTTTAAGAAACTGGTTTAAGTATTATTTATGTTCCCATCTACCTTAAAGGAATATCTTCAGACCCATCCTGCTTTATAAATTCTCTCACACTGTTCCTCCTTCCTTCCTTAGGTTTCTGTAACTTTTTAAGCTTACCTTTCTTTCACTTGGAGTGTTTCAATGTCCTCCTAAATTACTAGCTTTATTCTGGATTCCTTACCATTCTTCCCATTTCCCCATTCCAGAAATGAATTAATCTTTCTAAATTTACACTGATATAATCAAGTGTTCCTCATTGTTACAACACTTCACTGTTGCCGAATCGTCACTGTTTGCTTTATTGTGGCAGATTCTTCTCATTCTTGCTCCCAACACTTTCCTCAGAGCTTTAGTAAAATCACTAACCATTTTGAAAACATCTTATTCTCTTTTACAAATTATCATCCTGTGTGTGTCTACCCCACTGTCCTTCTCCAACTGTAAACCTGTGATCTAAAGCCAGCTTTGACGGTAACATTCCCCTTGAATCAGTCTCAGGAATTCATACACACAACTCAGGATGCCTTACATACTCATGCAGCCTACATATATACTTTATTACAGGCCTTAGCCCATGCATAGTCCTCTCCTGTACTGTAATGAAGCCCCTTGATATCAGGAAGTGTTACTATTCGTGTTTCCACCCCAGGATTTGCAATATAGTACACAATCATTAATTGTCTGCTGTGCAAAGAATGAACTGAAAGCCACCTAAGATAGAATATGTACTTTCACTTCACTGTGATATTGCTAATTTAAGGAAAATACGTATTTGCAAAGTTGTCTGTAGACAAAGAGTAAAAATGTAGGCAATTGGTTCCGCTCTTCATATTACTTTCCAGAAGTTTCCGTTGAGGGTAATGATGGCAAAGTTGTCCCAGCCCTGTAGGTTTGGAATGCAGTGATACTGCCACTCAGGGAGAAATTCCTTAAAAAGTGAACTCTGTGAAGCAGACTGTACTGGGCAGTCAGCCTGCTTTGTAGATGACCTCAAAATCCCATAATCATTTCAGCTCACCTGGAAGCTCAGAGTTCAAAACTGAATGAATGTTTTGCCAAAGGTCAGGGAGTCTTCAGAATTTGCTTCTAAAATCTAAATCTCAGCTGTCTAAGAAAAAAAATGAATACTCATTTTAATTAGGTGGCAGTATCTCCACTCCACAGAGGTCCATGGTATTAATTAAAACCATGAGTTCAGGTTTGTCTCTCAGCTTTGAAATTTCAACAATTTGACCAGGTTTGACTTGGAATGAATTGAAACTTTCTGAAGGGCTTTTATTTTGTTATTGCCATAATTCCAATTTCAGTCCTACAAAATGGGTAACACAAAACATTACATTGTTTTTGAACTCTGAATGACATTTTATACTGATACCACATGTACAGATACTTTAATAGGCTTTGCAAGTTTGGAACTGGATAACCATCACCTTTTCTGACAAGTCTACTTTCATCTAGTTGGTTATTTTGATCTCAGTATGTTCTGTGATCCTATAGCATTTGGTGCTCACACTCTCTTCTCTATACTAAAGCTCTTAATTGTCCCATACAATCAGCTTTTTATAGCTCAAAATTGGTTACTAATATTTTAACCAAGGAACATTTAGTTAAACATAGAGACTACAGATTTACATCCTGATTTCATATTGATTTAAGTCAAATTCTTTCCCATTTGGTAGTACTTCCAGTCAGGGCTGGCCAGAGGCAAAATTGTGAAGTAGGTTAAGCTGCTTTTAGCTGTATTCAGCTTTCTCTGAGGGTCTTTGTAGGAGGGTGGATTTTTCAAGCTGGAGATAATCCTTTATAAAAAGAAGGCTCTTTACTGTCTAGGGGAAATGTAAGGGAAATGGCCACCAGTGACAGATGTGTCCTATGGATTCTATTTTATATATATATATAATGCTCACAAGAATTCTTTATTGAGAAATGTTTGGATGTAAAAGTATTAGGGAAGCAAAACTCATGCTGCAATTTTTGCATTTCTTGATAACGCCTCTGTGATGAGATGGTACTAATACAGTGGATTCAAAATCAATAGAAAATGGTCACTGCCTACAAGAGATGACAATCCAGGGAACCAGATAAGGTCGAAAGCTTGTAAATGGCCTTACAATGCAGGAAATGCAATTATAAGGATGTGAACAGAAAGCTGTGAGAACATGGGACACTAAGTGCCTATCTTCACCAATGTGAGGAAGTTGGAGATAAGTCTTGAAGAAATCCTTGAAGTTTCCAGGAAAGGCAAAGAGAGGGGATTGAATTCCCTGTGGAGAGAAGTAATGGCAGTAAATCCTGAAAGTTCCTGGCATGTACAAGGCACAGTTAATCTGTCCATGAGACAGAAGCAGTATTCATGGAAGGAGAAGCTGTAAGTCCCAGTTCAGAGCCAGATTAAAAATGATGAATGTTTTAGTGCCAGGCATAAGTAGGATTCACTTTATAGGCAGCAGAGGATTAAAAGTTCTACGCAGGTAAGTAACATCATAAACTCTGTTTTATTGAAGTTAATCTATGAGAGATATGAGGCAAGGTAGGGGATCTGAAGTGAGGCTTAAGAGTTAATTCTGAGGTGGAATTGTGTGGACTTGATAGGGTTTGTGTATACATGTATGTGTGTGTAGGGGAGAGGGCAAGCAAAGGGAGGATTAAAACTTGAGTTCATTGGAAGAACCGTTCTTCCAGATGCTAACTCAGATGCAAAAGTTCAACTTCATGTAGTTTACTTTGGAGGTTATCACAGGGAAACACTGAGTGATGAGTGAGAAATGACAAAGAGAAGCAAAGGCAACTAATGGAGGGTTCATTATCAAGCTAGCTAACGCTGCAGGTGGCTGATACTTAATTCTGTAGGGAGACTCTGGGAAACAGTATTAATTACCTAACTCAGAGTTATCTTAACTGAAAGGTAAGGAAGATGAAATATTTGTACAGGAACTCATTTCTTTCATTGTCCACCACTAGGGAGTGTTAATTTAGCAGCACATTGGCACTCCTGCCTACCATGATTTGGAAAGTCTTCCAGCAAAGAGAGATAGGTATTGACAGTTGGAAATAGCTGGAGGAAATTTTAGTGGTAAGGTTCCAGGTATATAGTTAGTGCACCAGAAGTATCTATAAAACCTATGATGGTTAACCATAGTATCTTCCAGTTTTGGTGTGGATCCTTCATTCTTTCTTTTTTAAACCTTTTCCCGTAGCTCAACAGTATCACCAATATATACTTCCATTGCATACTAATCCTCTGTGTTCTTATACCTGTTGCCTCTTTTTTTTTTAAATTTTTGAATATTATTTTATTTATTTTTTTATACAGCAGGTTCTTATTAGTCATCAGTTTTATCCACATCAGTGTATACATGTCAATCCCAATTGCCCAATTCGTCACACCGCCCCCCCACCCCGCACCCCACCGCTTTCCCCCCTTGGTGTCCATACGTTTGTTCTCTACATCTGTGTCTCAATTACTGCCCTGCAGACCAGTTCATCTGTACCATTTTTCTAGGTTCCACATATATGCGTTAATATACGATATTTATTTTTTGCTTTCTGACTTACTTCACTCTGTATGACAGTCTCTAGATCCATCCACGTCTTAACAAATGATGCAATTTCGTTCCTTTTTATGGCTGAGTTATATTCCATTTTATATATGTACCACATCTTCTTTATCTGTTCATCTGTCGATGGACATTTAGGTTGCTTCCATGACCTGACTATTGTAAATAGTGCTGCAATGAACATTGGGGTGCATGTGTCTTTTTGAATTACGGTTTTCTCTGGGTATATGCCCAGTAGTGGGATTGCTGGATCATATGGTAATTCTATTTTTAGTTTTTTAAGGAAACTCCATACTGTTCTCCATAGTGGCTGTATCAATTTACATTCCCACCAACAGTGCGACACGGTTCCCTTTTCTCCACATCCTCTCCGGCATTTGTAGTTTGTAGATTTTCTGGTGATGCCCATTCTAACTGGTATGAGTTGATACCTCATTGTGGTTTCGATTTGCATTTCTCTAAAAATTAGTGATGTTGAGCAACTTTTCATGTGTTTCTTGGCCATCTGTATGTCTTCTTTGGAGAAATGTCTATTTAGGTCTTCTGCCCATTTTTGGATTGGGTTGTTTGTTGTTTTAATATTGATCTGCATGAGCTGTTTATATATTTTGGAGACTAATCTTTTGTCCATGCAAATATTTTGTCCCATTCTGAGGGTGGTCTTTTCGTCTTGTTTATGGTATCCTTTGCTGTGAAAAACCTTTGAGTTTTTGTGCCAGTACCATATTGTCTTGACTACTGTAGCTTTGTAGTATACTCTAAAGTCAGGGAGTCTGATTCCTCCAACTCTTTTGGTCCCATTTGTTTATTTTTGTTTTCATTTCCATTACTCTAGGAGGTGGAGCAAAAAGATCTTGCTGTGCTTGGTAATTTGATAGGGATTGCATTGAATCTATAGATTGCTTTGGGTAGTTTAGTCATTTTCAGAATATTGATTCTTCCAGTCCAGAAACATGGTATATCTTTCCATCTGTTGATATCATCTTTAATTTCTTTCATCACTGTCTTATAGTTTTCTGCACACAGGTCTTTTGTCTCCCTAGGTAGGTTTATTC
>NC_041230.1:31735713-31736205 GCF_002837175.3 Physeter macrocephalus
GTTGAATTTTGTCAAAAGCTTTTTCTGTATCTATTGAGATGATCATATGATTTTTATTCTTCAATTTGTTAATACGGTGTATCAAAGTGATTGATTTGCATATACTGAAGAATCCTTGCATCCCTGGGATAAATCCCACTTGATCATGGTGTATGATCCTTTTAATGTGTTGTTGGATTCTGTTTGCTAGTATTTTGTTGAGAACTTTTGCATCTGTATTCATCTGTGATATTGGTCTGTAATTTTCTTTTTTTGTAGTATCTTTGTCTGGTTTTGCTATCAGGCTGTTGGTGGCCTCATAGAATGAGTTTTGGACTGTTCCTTCCTCGGCAATTTTTTGGAAGAGTTTGAGAAGGATGGGTGTTAGCTCTTCTCTAAATGTTTGATAGAATTCATCTGTGAAGCCCTCTGGTCCTGGACTTCTGTTTGTTGGACGATTTTTAATCACAGTTTCAATTTCATTACTTGTGATTGGTCTGTTCATATTTTCTA